>NW_020867665.1:0-60373 GCF_003369695.1 Bos indicus x Bos taurus
TAATCAGAAATTGGGCTTAGAATCAGTCAGAGATTGTTTTCTACTTAAACTGGGAAAAGAGAGTTTCTGAGCTTACAACAGAAGTTTTTAACCTGGTATAAGCAAAATATATGTTATATGCGGAGAAGGCAATGGCACCCCACTCCAGTACTTTTGCCTGGAAAATCCCATGGATGGAGGAGCTATTTAGGCTCAGTCCTGGTTCACTAGCAGAGTGCGACAACGGCCTGTGCGATCCTTTCCCTTTCACTTTTAATTTTCATGCCATTGGAGAAGGAGAAATGGCAACCCATTCCAGTGTCTTTCCTGGAGAATCCCAGGGGACGGCGGTGAGCCCTGGTTGCTGCCCGTCTGTTGGGATCACACAGATGTCGGACATCGACTGAAGTGGACTTAGCAGCAGAGGCAGTCAATGTTAATATGAATTTTTCTAGGAGAAGATTCATAGTTTTCATCATACCCTCAAAGAGTTTTATAGCCCTGAAAAAAATAAAATAAAAGATTGAAAACAATTGGTTTAAGGAATTCCCTTGCAGTCCAGAGGTTAGGATTCTGTATGTTCATTGCCGAGGGCCAGGGTCAATCCCTGGTTGGGGACTAAGATTCTGCAAGCCGAGTGGCTTAGCCTAAACAGATAAATAAAAATTAAAACACACACACACACACACACACACACAACTTCAATCAATTTAAATAGAAGAAATGTCAACATGAATAAATAGCAATAAAAAAGGAAATATGTGATTTTTAACTGAGCAGATCTAGACTCAGTGACCATGCTTATATATTTGCCTGCTCATGTGTATTTTTATAGCAGCCAATTAATAATACTGTAATGAATCATTTCTTACATCTTTGCAACTTAGCTGTTAGGAGCTAAGAATGTGAGGGCTCATCTGAACCTCCTTTATTTCCCCTTATTCCAGTGGAGTGGTATCAGCAGGCAACTGCAGGAAGACATTATCTATGGTTTAAAACCCTGAGGTTTTAAAACTATTGGCTTTCTCTGCAGCTCTAATTTAAACCTGAGAGGGAATATTACATGTCAAGTGAGAGTCACAAAATTTCAGATCTAGCATTTGGGGGAATCCTCTGTAAGTCCAAAACTAACGGTTAATTAAAAAAAAAAATTTGTTTTTATTTATTTGGCTGTGCCAGGTCTTAGTTGTGGCATGTGGATCAAAATATTGTCTGGGTGAATTCCCTGGTGGTCCAGGGGACCTGGGTTCTATCCCTGGTCAGGGAACTACATCCCACATGCCCTAACAAAGACCTGGCTCAGCCAGATAAATAAATAAAAATAAATATTTTTAAAAAATTGTCTTATATTTGTTGCTATAATTTTTGGAGCCCTGGGTCAGGCAGGCAAATCCTGTGCAGGCTCCAACTCAGCACCGCTGCTTTGGATCTGAAACATACCTTCAGAGAGGAAGAAGGCACAAACAAACAGAAACACTGAAGCTATATACTGAAAATGCCATCCATCTGCTTTAAATATTTTTTACCTTAAAATATTTTGTTGTGCCCCCTTCAAGGACAGGCTTTGAAGAACTCTGGAAATAACAGGAAGTTCTAAGAAAGTCTGTGGTGATGCTATTTTTTTTTTAACACTTTATTTTGTGTTGGAGTATAACCAATTAACAGTGTTGTGGTAGTTTCACATGAACAATGAAGGGTCTCACCCATACATATACATGTATCCATTCTCCCCCAGCCAGGCTGCCATTGAGCACAGTTCCTTGTGCTATATCATGGGTCCCTGTTGGTTATCCATTTTAAGTATAGCAGTGTGTACCTGTCCAAGTCAATCCTAAAGGAGATCAGTTCTGAATATTCATTGGAAGGACTGATGCTGAAGCTGAAGCTCCAGTTCTTTGGCCACTCGATGCGAAGAGCCCACACATTAGAAAAGACCCTGATGCTGGGAAAGATTGAAGGCAGGAGGAGAAGGGGATGCCAGAGGACGAGGTGGTTAGATGGCATAACTGACTCAATGGACATGAGTTTGAGTAACCTCCGGGAGATGGGAAAGGACAGGGAAGCCTGGCATGCTGCAGTCCATAGGGTTAGTCGGACATGACTGAGTGACTACTTGCAAAAAGTTTCAAAGCTAGTAAGTTTTAGAGCCAGGATCCAAACTGTGTCATGTAAAAAGTTTTGGTTGCAAACAACAGAAATAGATTCTAGCTAATGTGTGTGTGCTGTGTGCTTAGTCGCTCAGTTGTTTCCATGGCTCCTCCGTCCATGGGGATTCTCCAGCCAAGAATGCTGGAGTGGGTTACCATGCCCTCCTCCAAGGACTCTTCCCAACCCAGGGATCGAATCCAGGTCTCCCGCACTGCAGGCAGATTCCTTACCATCTGAGCCACCAGGGATTCCCCTACAAGAAGGGTCTTCTAGCTAATGTAGGTGAAATTTATTGAAGGCTATCAGGTGGCTCACAAAATGGATAAGAAAGGACATGCATGCATGCTAAGTTGCTTCAGTTGTGTCTGATTCTTTGTGACCCTGGGGACCATAGCCCACCAGGGTCCTCTGTCCAAGGGATTCTCCAGGCAAGAATACTGGAGTGGGCTGCCATGGCCTCCTCCAGTGGATCTTCCTGGCCCAGGGATCAAACCTGCATCTCCTATGTCTCCAGAATTGGCAGGCAGATTCTTTACCACTAGCACCACCAAGGAAGCCCCTCCAAGAAGAGTCTAAGAACAGCTTAACAGTCTACTCAGAGCATCTATGGTACTTTGAATGATCACCTTGGCTGTAAAGCAAGGATAAGCCAGCATCAGTTACCTGGCCTAGCTTAGTCTTATGACTGGGCAAGGGGAGGCCACCTTGATTAACCAACCCAGCAGACCCTAAACACTGAGGGAAAAGTAATCCCTCATGGAAATTAGAGTGCTTTAATCCAATGAAGACATACACAGGGACTTCCCTGGCTGTCCAATGGTTAGAATTGGATCATAAAGAAGGTTGAGCGTTGAAGAATCGATGCTTTTTAATTGTGGTACTGGAGAAGACCTTTGAGACTCCCTTGGACAGCAAGGAGATCAAATGAGTCAATCCTAAAGGAAATCAACCCTGAATATTCATTGGGAGGACTGATGCTGCAGCTGAAGCTCCAAAACTTTGGCCACCTGATGCAAAGAGCCGACTCCTTGGAAAAGACCCTGATGCTGGGAAAGATTGAAGGCAGGAGGAGAAGGGAGGCAAGAGAGGATGAGATGGTTGGATGGCATCACCAACTCAATGGACATGAGTCTGAGCAAACTTGGAGATAGTGAAGGACAGGGAAGCCTGGTGTACTTCAGTCCATGGGGTTGCAAAGAGTTGGACACAACTTAGTGACTGAACAACAGCAGTCATGGTTAAGACTCAACATTTCCAATACAAGGGATGTGAGTTCATCTCCGGTGGGAGAACTGAGATCCCACATGCTGTGAGGCCACAAAAATGAAGGCAGACATATACAGTACTGGGTGTACTGTATATTTTCCCCAGTGTATTTTTCTCAATAAACCCAAATCTGTCCATATATAAATTCTTGGCCTTGTCCATTGTACTATTCTACTTCTTAAATATGGTAGCAAGCTAGAGCCCTTGTTAGCTAGATGTCAGAAAGTTAGCAGAGGAAGAAGGAGGTCACAAGGGACAAAATGGAGTAGATCAGATTGCACAGTGATTTTATAAATACTTCTTTCTGACCAATATGGTATGTTCTTAGCTAAGAGTGATTCTGATTTTTTCCGCTTGGTCCAATGAAAATCAAACAGAGTTAAACAGACCTGGGTCTGATTCTCTGTTTCACCACCTACTGTCTGTATAACTCGGGGCAAAGCAAAGTGAGCCTCATTTTCTTCATCTGTAAAATAAGCTAAAACCCACCACCTTACCATATTGTTATGGGTTTAATTGAGCAAACCTGTTAAGTGCCTGACATATAAAATACTCCCAGTAAATGTCACTCTCCCCCTAGTCCCTGTCCCAGTGTACTGAAAAAGATTATATGGTGTTACCATTTTTAGTGAGTTTAGTTTAGTTTAGTTAGTTTAAACAAACTATAGTTTAGTTTAGTTTAGAATAACTGGATATTCTTCTGTAAGAAAAACTATATCTTCAGAAGAAATGAATCATAGTTTTTCTTACAGAAGAATATCCAGTTATTTCATGATGGCATTTGCACCTCCAAAAAACACAAATGGTCCCAAAATGCAGACAAAGATGAGTACCTGGACACCCCTAAACCATCAGCTTTTGAATGACCGGGTGAGTAATAAGAACTATTGTCTTAGTTGAAATCATACTTTGAAGGAAAAAAAAGCATTAAAATTTTGGTAATCAAAACATGAAAAGGAATTGCTTAGGATTGTATAGGGGATACAAAAAAAATGAAGGATTTCTTCAAAAATTTTAATTGAAAAAAACTGAAATACATTTAGAACAAAAATAAAGAAAACTTCAATTGAGCCCCAGTTACATGGCCAGAGTTGGCAAGAGAGACAAAGTTCCTGCTTAGAAAGAAAGATCTTAGGGACTTCCCTGGTGGTCCAGTGGCTAAGACTCTTTGCTCCCAGGGCTGGGGCCCAGGTTCTATCACTGGCCAGGAAATTCAGTCCCACATACTGCAACTAAAGACCTTGTGTGCTGCAACTAAGACCCAGCACAGCCAAATAAATTAATAAACATTTTTTAAAGATTTAGGAGATGAGAAGGAGGAGTGTCTACCAGCTCCCCTTCACCTCCATATCCAACTGGTTTTCAGGTTCTGTGAGTCTTCCTCCGAGGTCTCTTCATCCAGACCCCTTTTCTCCTTTGACTTGTGCACATCCAGCTCCACATTCTCAGTTCACACACTCACCCCCCTTTGCCTGGCACATTGCAGTAACCCCTCAGCTGGTTTCACTGTCTCTAATCCATCCTCTATTCTGGTCCCAGAATGATCTTTCTAAAATACCAAACTAATCCTATGAAGCAAAAGCGATAACAGACTGCTCCAAAGAATAAATTCCACCCTACCCACCGTGCATAGCACTGAGGACCCCTTCATGTGTGTTAGTCACTGAGTCATGTCCAACTCTTGGAGACCCCATGGACTATAGCTGGCCAGGCTCCTCTGTCTGTGGGATTCTCAGGCAAGAGTACTGGAGTAGGTTGCCATGACCTCCTCCAAGGGATCTTCATGACCCACGGATCGAACCCAGTGTCCTTTATATCACCTGCATTAGCAAGTGAGTTTTCTTTTTTTAATTTATTTGGTTGCAATTTTGTTGAAGCATGTGAACCCTTAGTTGAAGCATGTGGGATCTAGTTCCCTGACCAGAAATCAAACCCAGGCCCCCTGCATTGGGAGCATGGAGTCTTAGCCCCTGGACCACCAGGAAGTCCCAGCAGGTGAGTTCTTTAACACTGGCTCCACCTGGGAAGCCTGAATAGCTTTTGTCAAATTTTATGAGAATTTCTAGGGAATTCCCTGGTGGCCCAGTGGCTCAGAGTCTGTGCTCCCAATGCAGGGGGCTGGGTTCCATCTGTGTTCAGGAAACTAGATCCCACATGCCGCAAGAGTTTGCATGCTGCAGCTAAAGAACCCACATGGCACCACTAAGACCCAGTGCAGTCAAATAAATAAAAATGTTTAAAAATTTCATGATTATTTCTAGATGAGCAATGATAAGAGAAATAACAATTTCTGTTAGAAATGATATTTATTTTGTTGTTCAGAACATTTTATCATTTTATCCCATTTTATCACCCCCCTGCCATTTTTAGTTTGGTTTAGTTAGGTTCTAGTTTGGAGTAAAACTATTTTCAAAAATCTTAGCCTGCCATAGGTAAAATAGATAGGCAATGGGAATTTGCTGCATGGCTCAGGAAACTCACACAGGGGCACTGTATCAACCTAGAGGGGTGGGGTGGGGAGAGAGAGGGGCTGCCAAGTCACTTCAGTCGTGTCCGACTCTGTGCAACCCCGTAGACGGCAGCCCAACAGGCTCCCCTGTCCCTGGGATTCTCCAGGCAAGAACACTGGAGTGGGTTGCCATTTCCTTCTCCAATGCGTGAAAGTGAAGTTGCTCAGTCGTGTTCGACTCTTCGCGACCCCATGGACTGCAGCCTACCAGGCTCCTCCGTCCATGGGATTCTCCAGGCAAGAGTACTGGAGTGGGGTGCCATCGCCTTCTCCGAGACAGAGGGAGGGAGGTTCAAAAGGGACGGGATATATGCATACCTATGGCTGATTCATGTTGAGGTTTGATAGAAAACAACAAAATTCTGTCAAGCAAAATCCTTCAATAAAAAAAACAATTAAAATAAAAAAAAAACTGTCAAATCACTATGTTGTACACCTGAAACTAACATCATATTGTATGTCAATTATAATTCAATAAAAATTAAATATAATACAAATTTAAAAAATCTTGGCCCGTGTATATACCCATATGTATGTGAATGAATGTATCAGTACTTAGACACACACATGGAATTTGCATATGTATACAGCAAACTGATAATAGTGTGTGCACATGTGCTCAGTCTTGTCTGACTCTTTGCAACTCCACAGACTCTAGGCCTCCAGGCTCCTCTGTCCGTGGAATTTTCCAGGCAAGAATATTAGAGTGGGTTGCCATGCCCTCCTCCAGGGAATCTTCCCATCCCAGGGATTAAACCCACGTCTCTTTATGTCTCCTGCATTGGCAGGTGGGTTCTTTACTGGTTGAGCCACCAGAGAAGCCCAACTATCAATAGTGGTTTCCCCTAAAATGTTGGACAACATGGAAGAGTGGGAGGGAAGTCTGTTGGAAGAGAGAGTTTTTGTTTTTTACTGTATACAGTGCAATGATATTTAATAATTTTAAAAACAGATATAAGTAAAAGCGAGCAAAGAACAGTAATGCTGAGACTTGAAAAACACAGGTTCCAGATCAGCTATACTAAATAATCTCCTGCTTGACTTCAGTGAGTCTCTTATGCCTCTGATCTTTACTACCTGCCTTTGGAAATTGAGTGGCTTGGATCAGATGACCTCAAAGGCCCCTTCCAGGTCTAACATTCTGACACTGTGAAAGGGGTTAAAAATAGATACCTAAATTTACAGCTGGGCACACCGTGTCCATACGATACCTTCAAGGGCTTTTCTACACTTCTACAACAGGGCATTTGCCAGTGATCAGCGTAATTTTGAGGTCCTCTTTTTTTGTTTTGGCCACACTGCACAGCATATGGGATTTTAGTTTGCTGGCCAGGGATAGAACCCAGGCACCCTGCATTGCAAGCGTGGAGTCTTAAACACTGTACCACTAGGGAAGTCCCTGGTTTTTGTTTTAATTTTGCCTTTTTTCTATTCTGTAGTAAAATGAAAAATATGAAACTGTTTCAGTCTAAAATAAACCTCATAGGAGTTTAACTTCACAAGAGGCTTTAAGCAGAGAGATTTAATTCAAATGTAGATGCCAAAATTATAGCATCCTCAGATTACAAGATAATTCAGGACTTGTGAAAACGTTGAGAGGAGGAATGTTTTATAAGTATGTATTTCTTTGCTGTCTAGTGTAGGTTTTTTTTTTTTCCATCTAGTGTTTTAATTGAAAGTGATGAACATTTCTTTTTTTTTTTTAATATGGTTCACACATGTAGTACAGTACACATGTAGTTAAAAGGGTGTTCTGAGAAAAAGCACCTAACCACCATCCATCGGTCATAATTTAGGAGCCCCAAAATGTCTGATGCCTCCATGGTAATGATGTCACATGGTGAAATATGCAACCACAGTGTCAACAGACTAAAATAACAACCATGGGATTTTGACTTAACAGCAGGCTCTGAATAAACTGTGATGTGAGTAAACTGTGATGTAAACCAACTGCAACATTCTGCAAGGAAAGATGATTCTCTCTAATGTTTTCCACTTGAAGTGATACTATTTCCGGGCTCTTTTTTAATTTTATTTGAAGTATGGCTGATTTACAATGTTGTGTTAGTTTCAAGTGTACAGCAAAGGGATTCAATTATACATATCTATTCTTTTCCAGATTCTTTCCCTTATGGGTGATTACACAATATTGAGTAGTGTATGTACTATAAGTAGGTCCTTGTTGGTTATTTATTTTATATATAACAGTTTGTATATGTTAATCCCAAACTCCCAATTTATCCTTCCAACCCTCTTCCAGCTTTTTAAGATCAAAAATCTGATTGCAAAGCCTTGGAATGAAGACTTGCTCCCAACCAGAGACTGTAAGATTCTGAGTCTGCCTGAGGGCCTGACAGTTAAATAATTTGTTCCAAATTATACTCCTTGTCAAGGGTAGAGTCAGAACCAGATCTGAGTTTGTCTAGTGTTTCTCTTTCTGCCCCTCATGCCTATCAGTTCCCACCTGACTCTAGTCGCCTTTTGGTGAAGAGCTGGATTTGCTTGGACTCTGCTTAGACTTGGTCATTGGCCCTCTAAAGACCCTATCTCCTACCCTCTTTATTTGATTTTATTATCAATGACTGACTTTATTTATTATTTATTTATTTAAATATTTATTTTATTTATTTGTTTGACTGCACTGGGTCTTCATGATGGCATGCAGGATCTCTAGATGCGGCGTGTGGAATCTTTTTAGTTGCAGCAAGTGGAATCTAGTTCCCTGACCAGAGATGGAACTCGGGCCCCTACATAGGGAGTTTGGAGTCTTAGCCACTAGACCACCAGGGAAGTCCCCCTGCCACTTTCTTGCTGACTCTCCACACCCCTTCAAGTTGGTGCCCCTTTCTTTCTGATGCCTTCTGTTGTCATTGGACACCACGATGGTCCTCCCAACCTCCTTTTGAAAGGAGGTTGTCATCCTGGGACCTAATTGTTATTTTTTCCCACTGTCAGGTCAAACCATGGGCAGCAATTCATTGAGAATGTAGGGCTTGAGGTCTGAATAAGGAAGATCAAGGTTGGGGGTCAGAATAGAAAGACCATGGTTCTAGCAGGGTTTCCTAGGTGTTAGTGATAAAGAATCTGCCTGTCAATGCAGGACATGCAAGAGATGTGGGTTTGATCCCTGGGTCAGGGAGATTCCCCGAGAGTGGGAAATGGCAACCCAGTCCAATATTCTTGCCTGGGAAATCCCATGGACAGAGGAGCCTGGCAGGCTACAGTCCATGGGGTCTCCAAGACTTGGACATGACTAAGCACAAGAGATGGAAATACCAGACCATCTGATCTGCCTCTTGAGAAATTTGTATGAAGGCCAGGAAGCAACAGTTAGAATTGGACATGGAACAACAGACTGGTTCCAAATAGGAAAAGGAGTTCATCAAGGCTGTATATTGTCACCCTGTTTATTTAACTTATGTGCAGAATACATCATGAGAAATGCTGGACTGGAAGAAACACAAGCTGGAATCAAGATTGCCAGGAGAAATATCAATAACCTCAGATATGCAGATGACACCACCCTTATGGCAGAAAGTGAAGAGGAACTAAAAAGCCTCTTGACGAAAGTGAAAGAGGAGAGTGAAAAAGTTGGCTTAAAGCTCAGCATTCAGAAAACGAAGATCATGGCATCCGGTCCCATCACTTCATGGGAAATAGATGGGGAAACAGTGGAAACAGTGTCAGACTTTATTTATCTGGGCTCCAAAATCACTGCAGATGATGACTGCAGCCATGAATTTAAAAGACGCTTACTCCTTGGAAGGAAAGTTATGACCAACCTAGATAGCATATTCAAAAGCAGAGACATTACTTTGCCAACAAAGGTTCATCTAGTCAAGGCTATGGTTTTTCCTGTGCTAATGTATGGATGTGAGAGTTGGACTGTGAAAAAGGCTGAGCGCCAAAGAATTCATGCTTTTGAACTGTGGTGTTGGAGAAGGCTCTTGAGAGTCTCTTGGACTGCAAGGAGATCCAACCAGTCCATTCTGAAGGAGATCAGCCCTGGGATTTCTTTGGAAGGAATGATGCTAAAGTTGAAACTCCAATACTTTGGCCACCTCATGCGAAGAATTGACTCATTGGAAAGGACTCTGATGCTGGGAGGGATTGGGGGCAAGAGGAGAAGGGGACGACAGAGGATGAGATGGCTGAATGGCATCACTGACTCGATGGATGTGAGTCTCAGTGAACTCCGGGAGTTGGTGATGGACAGGGAGGCCTGGCGTGCTGCAATTCATGGGGTCACAAAGAGTCAGACATGACTGAGTGACTGATCTGATCTGATCTGAAGCACGCTTGCACCACATGGCTTTTTAGTGAGGAACCAAGTATATTATTCAGCTGAACATACAGTCTGGAACCAATGATTTTTCTTTATAATCTATAAAGATAACCCTTTGAGCCTCTGCTTATCGTCTCTAAAACCAAAAGATCCTAAGATTCCTTTTAGCCCTAAAATTCTATAACATCTGAATCTCTTGTTGTTGTTCAGTCAGCAGGTGTTTTGTTGAGAGCTTCCCCTGGAACCTGTGGATCACATAAGGGAAAGTAAGTGTAATCTACCTGGAAAGGGAAAATGAACAGAATCATCTGGCGGGCAATAGCGAATCCTAGAAAGTCCAGGTGGAGCATGGGCTGCAAGTGGAGGAGGAGTTGAGAAGAGTGAGACCAGTGTGTGCCAGAAAATTGCTGGTGCCCGAGACTGAGGAGGGGAATTAGATGCTTGATAGGACTTTGTTAGACACAAGCGAAAGGTTCAGGAAATGTGTGAATCCTGATTTTTCTCTTTTTTTTGTTATTCTTTATTTTTTCTTGGCTGCACTGAGTCTTCATTGGTGCACGAGGGCTTTCTCTAGTTGCAGCGAGTGGAGGCTACTCTCTAGCTGCAGTACGTGGACTCTAGGCCGTGCAGGATCAATAGTTGTGGATCACTGGCTTAGCTGCCCCGAGGCATGTGGAATCTCCCCGACCAGAAATGGAACCTGTATGTCCTGCATTGGCAGGCAGATTCTTAACCCCTGGACCACCATGAAAGCCCTGAATCCTGATTTTTCAGTCTTCTGAAAAATTCTATAGGTTTTTAAATTTTATTTTATAGGCTCTCTTCTATTTTCCTTTTCTTTGTTTGCTTGTTTTGACCACTTCATTGGCCTGTGGGACCTTAATTGCCCAACCAGGGATTGAACCCTTGCTTTCTGCAGCAGAAACACAGAGTCTTAACCACTGGACCACCCAGGAAATCCTCTCTACTATTTCTATTATCTAGAAATTCTGAGATCATCTGTCACTGTTATTTGAGGGTCCTAGTAGCCCAAGGGGCAGTTAATTAGGAGGGAGGGGAAAATGGTATTCTTTTTCTTCTTCTCTAAAGTATAAAAAGTGTCTACCTGTGATATATGATATTCCCTGGTTAGTAGCAAAGATGGCATTTTACGGCCTTGAGGTTGTTGTTGAATCAATTATTTCAGTCTCCATTTTGCCTGCCCTTTGAAAGCAGAATTTGAGAGTCTAAAAAAAGAAAGGAAAACAGATCTGTTGGAAGCATGAAACCAGCTCCTCATCCTCCTCCACAAAAGGGAAGAAATAGCCCTGAGCTAGTTTCTAAATAGGAATAGTGCAAGAGAATTTAGAAAGTGCCAGGAAGAAGGGAACTTTTGAAAGCCCACAGAGCGCGGGGTGGGCGCCAGAGAGACAGTCACGCCTGTTACCTGCTGTCTCTTGCTTCCTGGCTCCAGCTTGCCCTCCTCTGCCAAACCTCCTCACTCGAGTTGTCCCTTCCTCACCCATTCAGATAGATACACAAGTGACTGAAGCTCAGGAAAACACCTCTCCACTAATATGTAAATACACTCACATGGTAGCCATACATCCAAAGGATATTCATTGTCACAAGCATATTCATTCCTTCCAGCAAGCTTGAGCACTTGTAATATGCCACATACAGCACTCTGCAGTGGAGAAGTCAAGGTGAATAAGACATAGTTTCTGTCCTCGATGGTATATAACAACAAACCTATACAGATAAACACTGAGCTATAAGCCCAGAGGCACACATATGCAAACATATATGTAATGTACACCCACTGGTATGTGAACTCATGAAATAAAAAAAAAAACAGAGCTACTCACTCATAAATTTCACAAGTTCTAATACTAGTCATGCTGAAATATTTGGAGGGAGGTTGTCCGTTTTCCTATTTTTCCTTTGTCAGTTTTGTCATCGCCTTTCATATTCCAAAAATGATTTCACTTTATAGTTCCATTCTTTTCTTATTTCTTGCCTTTAAAAAATTATTTATTCTCTAAGATGAATTGTCTCACATGGAGAAACTGAGAAAAAGGAAAGTTTGCCCAAGTTATAAATAAAGTTACCCTTTCAGGTACAAAATCTGTCTCTTTATACTCAGTTGATAAAATGGAAAAGACTGGCAATATTTAGTGATTGATCCTTTAATAATGTCTTTTTAAAATTCATTTATTTTATTTTTGACTGTGCTGGGTTTTCATTGCTGTGCATGGGCTTTCTTTAGTTTTGGCAAGCAGGGGCCACTCTCTGGCTGCAGTGAGCAGGCTTCTCATTATGGTGGCTTCTCTTGTTGGGGAGCAGGGCTCTAGGGCATGCAGGCTTCAGTTCTTGTAGCGCTTGTGCTCAGTTGCACCTAGGCATGTGGAATCTCTTGGCACAAAGGATTGAGCCAATGTCCCCTGCATTGGCAGGCAGATATTTAACCACTGGACCATCAGGGAAGTCCTAATGATGTCTTTTTAATGGGTATTTTGAACCACAAAATGTGAAATCATTCCATCTTTTTTTTTTTTAATTGTAAGTATTTGAAGCAAGAAGAGCTCTGCTTGGAAAATGGGTAACTATTTAAAGTATACTTGATTCTAAGTCAGAAAGAGAAAGACAAACACCATATGAATATCACTTATATGTGGAATCTAAACTGTGGCACCAATGAACCTGCCCTCAAAACAGAAACAGACTCACAGACGTAGAGATCAGACCTGTGGTTGCCAAGTGGGAGGAGAGGAGGGAGCAGGACAGACCGGGAGTTTGGGGTTGGTAGATGCAAGCTATTACATTTAGAATGGCTAAGCAACAAGGTCCTACTGTATAGCACAGGGAACTATATCTAGTATCCTGGAATAAACCATAATGAAAAAGAACATTAACAAAGGAATGTATATAAATCTATATATCCATATCTAAGTTACTTTCACACTTCCTCAAAGGAAACACGGTCTCAATGACCATTGTCCATGATCAAAGTACAGTAAGTCTACTCTGTATGAATGAGTTCTGTTCCAAAAGCGAATTCATAGGTCCAATTTGATCGTAAATCCAACACAGTCAGCCTCGGTACCCAACTAACACAACTGGCTACACTCCGCTGTTTGTAAGCTTGCTTCCAGACATCCTGGGCTTGAAATTAAAAAACTGCTCTACTGTACTGTAAAGTACACAAAAGCACAGCCACCTGTAGTGGATGGACACACATGACCGTGCACGCCAGATGCATGAACTAATGTGATTGGACATGCAAACACACATTCGCATCTTTGAAAGTTCGAAACTCAAATGTTTGTATGAGGGGACTTTATCCATCTCTGGCTAATGTGTATTACTCATCAAATTCCTCTATAGTTCTCACTGAGAGTCTCTTCCACCCAAGAGAACTGGAAACATGGTCATACAAAAATGTGTACACTAATGTTCACAGTGGCATTATTCATAATTGTCAAAAATGTAAACACCCAAACGTCCATTTGGTGAGAAATGGATAAACAAAATGGGGTCTAGCCAAACAATGGAACAGTGTTCAGCCTGAAAATGAAAGGCAGTTCTGTTTCAAGCTACTCATGAGTGAACTTTGAAGATATTGTGCTCCGTGAAATAAACCAGACACAAAAGGACCAATATTGTTTGACTCCACTTTTATGAAGTTCTTAGAATAGGCAAATTCACAGAGAAAGAAAGTAAAATACAGGTTACGAAGAAATAGGGATGTTACTTAACCGGTAGAGTTTCAGCTTGAGTTTTAAAAACAGTTCTGCAGACGGATGTGGGGATGTTGCACAACAGTGTGAGTGGGCATCATGTCACTGAACTGTACACTTAAAAATGGTTAAATTTTAAAAGGCACAGGCAAGAAAAAAGAATGAAGTACTGATATATGCTACAACATAAACTTTGAACATAGTATGCTGAGTGAAAGAAACCAGACACCGAAGCCATCTAGCATATGATTCCATTTATATGAAATATTCAAAATAGACAAATCCATACAGACAGAAAATAGATGAGTGGTTTCTAGGGGCCAGGGAGCAGGGGAGGAGTGACTGACTGTAATGGGTATGGACTTCATTTTGGGGGGTAATGAAAAGGTTCTGAAATTAGACAGTAGTGCTGGCTTTACAGCCTTGTGAATATATGAAAATGCTGGGTGGTGTGGTGTATGAATTGCACCTTAATTTTAAAAAACAAATCAGGATCCCTTTTAAAAAATTATGCTATGATTTCTTTAACTCTAGATGTATATAATGAACTTGAAATAGTCCATCTTTAAAGCATACAGTCAAAGCCTTCTTTCCTTTTAACGGAGCATCTTTGCCCCAGAATATAGCAGTAGACAGAATATCCTACCCTGTGAGTTACTGAGATTCATTTTCCCATATGTCTTAGTCCATTCCAGGTGCTATAACAGAACACTGGTGGGAGCGGGGGCTTATAAACAGCAGAAAACTTATTTCTCATAGTTCTAGAGGCCGGAAAGTCCAAGATCAAGGTGCTAGCAGACTCGGTGTCTGCTGGGAACCTGCTTTCTGGCTCAGAGACTCTCCATGTGTCTTCATATGACAAAAGGGCTAAAGGTCACTCTGTAGTCTCTTTAATAAAGGACACTAAACCCATTCATGAGGGCTTCCCTGGTGGCTCAGTGGTAAAGAATCCGCCTGCCAATCAGGAAACTCTGGTTTGCTGTCTGGGTCAGGAAGATCCCCTGGAATAGGAAGTGGCAACCCACTCCAGTATTCTTGCCTGGGAAATCCCATCAACAGAGAAGCCTGGTGGGCTACAATCCATGGGGTGGCAAAGAGTCAGACACAACTGAGCGATTGAGCATGGATGCTCGCAATCCCATATGCGAATGCTCTCCCTCATGACCTAATCCTCTCAAAGGCCCCACCTACCTCCCTGGGTCATTACCACAGGGTTAGGGTTTCAATTTCGGAATTAGGGGTGACATAAACATTCAATCCATCATAAAGCTCTGTATCTTACTGTTCTTGTTTGTCTGATTTAGTCACCACTTCTTTTCTGTGCTGGTCTACAAGCTCCAGTCTAAAGATATTTACTAACCTAAAGAAGGAAAAAAAAAGTCATGTACACAATGTTTCTGGAAGACTTTACATATCCTCTGGAGAAAGAAATGGCAACCCATTCCAGTATTCTTGCCTGGAAAACCCCATGGACAGAGGAGCCTGGCAGGTTACAATTGTGGGGTCGCAAAGAGTTGGACATGACTGATCGACTTCACTTTACTTTTACTTTTACAAGAAAAGGGGCAATATTGATTTCCTTCAGACAGGAAAACTGTCTAAAGGGTGGAAGAGACTCTTACCTGGAGAGCCTTTTGTGTCTTTTGAATTTTTAATCATGTGAATGTTTTTAATCATGTGAAGGTAATATCTATTCAAAATAATAATAAAATTTTATAAAATAAATTCACTAAAAATGGCAAAATGAGAAATACCCGAAATTTAAAATCTAGCTAAGTTTTTCTCATATTGTATTTGTGTTTTTAAACTAACTTTGTTACCAATAACTTAAAAAAGAGACTTATAAAAAAAGCAAATAGATAAAAAGGGACATATTTAAAATGACTATCTTTGCATTTTCATTCTACTTACTATGAATGTAAATCCCTAAATTAATATAACCAGGGCTAATATTCAGGCAGAATTCATTGGTATGGCTGAGCAGCCTCTGCTGATTTTGATTGGTTGATAGCATTGCCAGTTGTTAAACATTTTTAATATCACCCTGGATAAAATTCAAGGTCTTCAAACTTTTAAAAAGATCTTGTTAATTATTTTCTTTTACCATAACTAATAGAAGCCTATATTTCAAAGGTCACTGATATTTGCAAAGATCACTAATTATCTCTCTACTCCAATCAGCCAAACTATAGGGTCAGGCATGGTTTTACCATGCTCCTTGTTGTACATTGCTTGATGCTATCAGGCATTTAATAAATATTTTCTAAATGAATAAATGGTACTCACTGGTTTTTCTCTTTTGCCCAACAACAAACTTATTCCATAAATCCACTAGATTATATGGTAACCTTTACAGCTCCATGAAAGCCACAGGAATTAAGTTTGAAGGGGATATTTCCAGTTTATTTTTATTCAGTTTTCTCTCTCCAGTTTAGGTTTAGGCTTTATTTGTCTGTGTGTTTTATGAACAACATAACAGATTGATAGCATAAGGAATGCATTTTCAATAAAAAAAAGAAAGGAGAGAAGTAAGTAAGCATACAGGTTTTTTTTTGTTGTTGTTTTTAATTTTCCTTTATTTATGGCTGTGCTGAGTCTTCCTCGCTGCACAGGCTTTTCTATAATTGTGGTGTGCAAGCTTCTCATTGCCAGGGCGTCTCTTGTTGCAGAGACTGGGCTCTAGAGCCTTCTCGTTTAAGTTGTGGTGCATGGGATCAACACAGGCTCAGTAGTTGTGGCACACGGGCTTAGTTGCTCCGCTGCATGTAGGATCTTCCCAGATCAGGGATCAAACCCATGTTACCTGCGTTGGCAGGTAGATTCTTTACCACTGAGCCACCAGGGAAGCCCAAGGATACTGATTTTTAAACTTAGCATTACTTGGGATTTTCATTGTATGAGTCAAGTATTGGCTTTAAAGCTCAATCTCATATTAGAAGTAAAGTCACTTTTAAAAACAATTGTATGCCTGTGGCGGATTCATTTTGATATTTGGCAAAACTAATACAATTATGTAAAGTTTAAAAATAAAATAAAATTAAAAAAAAATAAATAAATAAAAAAAAATAAAAACAATCTGGATAGTAAAGGGCAAGATGTAATGTGAAACCTATTCAATGATAGACAATCCAAAAAGTATTTTATATTTAGCCATGTGTGCATGCTCAGTCGTGACTGACTCTTTTGCAACCCCATGAACTATAGCCTGCCAAGTTTCTCTGTCCATGGGATTTTCCAAGCAAGAATATTGGAGTGGGTTGCCATTTCCTTCTCCAGGGGATCTTCCCAACCCAGGGATCAAACCCAGGTCTCCTGCATTGCAGACAGATTCTTTACCAGCTGAGCCACCAGTGAAGCCCAGGATAATATAACCAAAAAGCAAAAAAAAAAAAAAAAAAAAATAACAGCCTCTTCCTTCATCTTGACCTCACTGCCTGAGAACTTTCCTTTCCTTGCCATTTGGTGTGCGATGAGTGGCGCTGATGCCCTAGCAATGGTCCTCACATCTTGAAAGTGCAGCAAGAATCCTTGTAACAACTACTCTGAAAATGGGATTTTCACAATCTTATTGTCAAGAAATCTCGAAAGGTATTAAAAGTAACTATAAAATATAATTATGATATGATATAAGATAGTATTGTTGCTGTTTAGTAACTAAGTCATGTCTGAATCTTTTGCGACCCCGTGGACTGTAAACCCACCAGGCTCCTCTGTCCATGTGATTTCCCAAGCAAGAATACTGGAGCCAGTTGCCATTTCCTTCTTCAAGGGATCTTCCTGACCCAGGGATTGACCCCCTGTCTCCTGCTTGGCAGATGTATTCTTTTCCACTGAGTCACCAGTGATGGGCATATAAGATAGTATAGCATAAAATAATGTAGCACAATGTCGTATAGTAATTATATGATATTAATATTAAAAAGGAACTAACTGTAAAATGAGGTATCACACATGGTACTAGGATAAGAAAACGGTCTTAGCTGCTCCCCTACCTCACACATTAGATCCCTGGCTGTGATGGTATGGCTCTTTTTTCTTGAAGAGCTGAAGCAAGTGATGTGGGACAGATATATATACTACTATATATATATATATATATATATATATATATATGTATGTATATATATATATAATAGATTTGAAAAAAAAAACAAAACAACAACCCAGGAACCTGCTGTATAGCACAAGGAACTATATCCAATATCTTATTATAACCTACAGTGGAAAAGAATCTAAAACAGAATGTGTGTGTGTGTGTGTGTGTGTGTGTATACATATATAAATCAATATGCTAGATACCTAAAAGATTGTAAAATAACAATGCTTCAATTTAGAAATTTTTTTAAAAAAGAGAAGGATACTGGGCGATTACCAAATTCATGTAGAGTTAATTCTTCCATGGATTATCTACTTTTTGGATTATTCCCAGCACCTTTTAAATTCCAAGGGGATTTCCCCCAGCTGTTAAGCATTCTTCTCAGTCATCTACCCACCTTCAACTGGTAGAAATTCAAGGAATGCAAATTCGTTTTCTATTAGACTAAATAAACACAATTAGAAAGGGGAAACCCCCAAGGCAAGAACACCTATCAAAGCCAAATATAAATTATCTTTGACTGTTATAATCAGAGAAATAGATGAGAAACCAATGTAATTATCTTTTTAATCTCTAGAGGAAAAGGTTTGAATGTTTTCTTTTATAGATTTCTTCAGCGCTTTATAATCCTAATGTTCTTTTATATTAATTCTAAATCACTGTTCTTCAATCTGAGCCTGTTCTCTTCTTTTGGGCATCCATGACAATAATTGAGCTGACCTCAATCCTTGCAAATGTGCTTCCTGTCCTTGTTAATGTACAAACATGGTAACTTTATGCTTTGTAATTTAATTATTGTATATCTAATGATTTACCCCTCATGCTTATTATTTTTAACATCACTATGATATTTTCTAACAGGGGCCCCCAACCTCTGGGCCACAGACCCATTGGTACCTCTCATCAGATCAGCAGTGGCATCACATTAGAAATAAAGTGCACAATAAATGTAATGCTGTAGTTTTTCCAGGAGTCATGTATGGATGCGAGAGTTGAACCATAAAGAAGGCTGAGTGATGAAGAATGGATGCTTTTGAACTGTGGTGTCGGAGAAGACTCTTGAGAGTCCCTTGAACTGCAAGGAGATCAAACCAGTCAATCCTAAAGGAAGTCAGTCCTGATTATTCATTGGAAGGACTGATGCTGAAGCTGAAACTCCATACTTGGGCCACCAGATGTGAAGAGCCGACTCATTAGAAAAGACTGATGCTGGGAAAGATTAAAGGCAGGAGGAGAGGGGGACGACAGAGGACCAGAGGGTAGGAAAACATCACTGACCCAATGGAGGTGAGTGTGAGCCAGCTCCAGCAGATGGCGAAGGACAGGGAAGTCTGGCATGCTGCAGCCCATGGAGTTGCAGAGTCAGAATGACTGAGTGACTGAACTACAATAAAATGCAATGCGCTTGAATCACCCCGAAGCCATCCCTACCTGCCTGTTCCCCCCGTCCATGGAAAACTTCTCTTCTATGAAACTGATCCCTGGTGCCAAAAAGTTTGGGGACCACCGTTTATAAAATTAGCTACCATGAGTACAATGAGTCATACACTCTTTTAGGAATTTTATACATATTTTCATTTCTTTAATCTTCCCAGTAACTCTAAATTTCGATATAATTATTCAATCAATGTGACTCTGAATGGCCTCACTCCCAAAGCCCCCATGCATCCTTAATGCCGTATTTTCTCTTATCATGTTGCTGAGCTGATTCACTATTGTGAGGCATTTGGGGTTATTTCTGATTTACTGTAGTGATAATTATATCCCATAAACATTTCTTCCCTCATCATCCTGGGTCCCCACATAGCTCAGTTTCTACAGAGTAGCACGTAGCACTGCCCAAAGTAATTTTAAAGATGAATACCAATTTTCATGTTGTCTCTCAAAGAAAAATCACAGGGGATCCAATTCAGAACTCATAACACTACCTACCAGATCCCCTTTCTTCATTCCCCAGTTCTCTCACACTGTATAACTGCTGGAAAGGCAGTTACAGTCTGAACCTCCACAGACTGCCTACACGCCAAAACCCTGCAGCTCTCCTGTCTCCATATGCCCCCCACTGGCTCCTTGCTTTAGAGATCACCGCAGCATCGTGGGCTGGTCCTTCCCCTGGCCCTCACCACTCTGGTCTGGCTTCTCTATCATTCTAATAACCCATCCCCAAAGGAAAGAAGTCTCATATTATGTTAGTTAGAAATATGGACTGTGCAGAAACAGGCGGAGAGGAAATCTGGGAACATTCATACATGAATACACTTTATTCACTTATTTGTAAATTAAGATTTCTGATGTTTTTTTTTTCTTTTTTTTTCATTTGAGAGTCCCCCCTCCCCCTTGAATGATAGTGTCCAAAGTGAGATTGATGAGCGCTGAAAAGATCTGGTAACAGTGAATAGTTTTTGTTTTATTTAAAAATCTTTGGTTTGGCTGCACTGGGTCTTTGTTGCAACACAGGCTTTCTCCAGTTGTGGCATGTGGGCTCTTAGTTCCCCGAGCAGGTTATCAACCCTAGTCCCTTGCATTGGAAGGCAGATTCTTTTTATTTATTTGTTTATGGTTGAGCTGCGTCTTCGTTGCTGTGTGCAGGCTTTCCCTAGTTGTCATGAGCATGGGACCACTCCTCCCTACTTGCAGGACGCAGTCTTCCTACTGCAGTGGCTTCTCTGGTTGCAGAGCACAGGCTCTAGGGTGCTTGTGCTTCAGGGGCTGTGGCATGTGGGCTCAGGAGTTGTGGCTCTCAGGCTTACTTGCCTTGCAGCAGGTGGAATCATCCCAGACCAGGGATGGAACCCATGTCCACTGCACTGGCAGATTCTTAACCACTGGACTTCCAAGGAAGGTTTTAATCAAGAAGTACTCCAACTAATTAAAAAAAATAGATCCTATGATTACAAAGAAGTTGACTTGTCATAAGGCTTAAAATACATTTTTCCTTTTATGCCATTTTTTTTTTTAAAGGGCTTCCCTGGTGGCTCAGATGGTAAAAGCGTCTGCCTGTAATGTGGGAAACCCAGGTTCGATTCCTGGGTCGGGAAGATCCCCTGGAGAAGGAAATGGCAATCCACTCCAGCACTCTTGCCTGGAAAATCCCATGGACAGAGACGCCTGATAGGCTACAGTCCATGGGGTCGCAAAGAGTTGGAAATGCCTTCACTTCCACTTTCATGCCTTTTTAGGTGGTCAATGTATTTTATGATTAAAACTAAAGTATTATAAAATTCTGATTACTTTATACTAACTAGAAAATATCTATTGATGAAATGCAATAGTGTATAAAATACAAGTAGCCCCAAACTTTCCTGTTTTCTCTTCTCTAATGGACTAAAGAAGAAAAACAGAGGTTTAGACTCTGATAACAGCTCCTTCTGCTGCTAGCTGTTCCCATAAGAACCTTTCTTTTGATTTTGGCCAGCTCTCACGCTCTCATCTTTGATGAGTCACTAATCTTGGGACTGGTTTGGGGTCATCACTGGGGAAAATTGTGAAGTAACCCAAGCGTTTGTTTGGTATGCCCCAGATTGCTTTGGCATGTACTTCCTGTCTCTGGCACTCTTTTTTTTTTTTCCAGGCCCTCCTATCAACTTTTCCTTTCCAATCATATCAATCATTTACATATTAGTAGGACTTTAACTCGGAGAAGGCAATGGCACCCCACTCCAGTACTCTTGCCTGGAAAATCCCATGGGCTGAGGAGCCTGGTAAGCTGCAGTCCATGGGGTCACTAAGAGTCAGACACAACTGAGTGACTTCACTTTCTTTTTTCACCTTCATGCATTGGAGAAGGAAATGGCAACCCACTCCAGTGTTCTTGCCTGGAGAATCCAAGGGGAGCCTGGTGGGCAGCCATCTATGGGGTCGCACAGAGTCAGACACGACTGAAGCGACTTAGCAGCAGCAGCAGCAGGACTTTAACTGGACCTTCCCAGGTGGTGCTAGTGGTAAAGAATCCACCTGCCAATGCAGGAGACCCAAAAGGCACAAGTTCGATCCCTGGGTCGGGAAGATCCCTTGGAATAGGAAATGGCACCTCATCCCAGTATTCTTGCCTGGAAAATTCCATGGACAGAGGAGCCTAGCCGGCTCAGCAAAGAGTCAGACAAGAGTGAGTGACTGAGAACACACACACACACACAGGACTTTAACCCCATATACTCCCCCTTCTCAGAGATATTTGCTTGTATTGCCTTATCTCTAATTGTGAATGCAAAGGTTTGTTTCTGGTCCTGGAGTTTTAATCACTAATGAGCTGATGTAAACTATGGGTGAAGACTGACTGCCCAGGTGTCTTCTCTTATGGTTGTACAGACAGTCCGTGGCTTAAGATGCTTTGGCTTAGCAACTTTTTGGCTTTACAGTGATGCAAAAGTGATAGACGTTCAGTGGATACCATATTTAAAATTTTGTATTTGGGTTTTTTTGGGGAGGGGTGGCTAGCCATGTGCAGTAGGATACTTATTTATGGTTCTGGGCAGCCACTGAGCCACAGCTCCCAGTCAGCCACTCGGTCACAAGAGTACAGGCCAAATACACTTAAAACCATCAGTACCCAGACAGCCATTCTGGTTTCACATTCAGTGTGCTTGTATACATGCTAAGTTGTGTCAGTCATGTCCAACTCTGTGCAACCCCATGGCCTGTAGCCCACCAGGCTCCTCTGTCTATGGAACTCTCCAGGCAAGAATACTGCAGTGGGTTGCCATTCCCTTCTCCAGGTGTAGTAGTCAATAAATTACATGAACTAGTCAACGCTTTCTTCTAAAATAGGCTTTGTGGTAGATGATTTTGCCCAACTGTAGGTTCATGTGAGGGCTTCCCTGGTGGCTCAGTGATAAAGAATACCTCTGTCAATGCAGAGACTCAGGTTTGATTCCTGGGTCAGGAAGATCCCATGGAGGAGGGCACGGCAACCCACTCCAGTATTCTTGCCTGGAGAATCCCATGGACACAGGAGCCTGCTGAGCTACAGTCTATGGGGTCGCAAAACAGCTGGACATGACTGAGCGACTAAACAACAGCAAGGATCATCAGGGTTCATGTAAGCGTTCTGAGCACGTTAAGGTAGACTGGGCTAAGCTAGAATGTTTGGTAGGTTAAGTGTATTATGTGCATTTTTAATTTATGATACTTTCAACTTATGATGGATTAATTGGGATATAGCCCCATCAGAAGTTAAAGATCTACATTTTACAAGTCTGTATATATTCTCAGTTTACGACTATGACCAGCTCCCAAATTTTTCTGTAACTCCAAGTTTTGAGGTCAAGTGCATGTCTATGTCCACACCGGCCTTGCTTGGGCTCACACACACACATGTGAGAAAGAACAGGTAGGTGGCAAAACATGGGGTGTACTTGTTAGGGAAAGAAATGCATGCAATTTGTTAAGAATAAGTTACTAAACTCACTTTCTATGCAGTTCTTTATCTCTTTCATAATGCGTCTCTGGTGTCAGACTAAACCTGGAGCTTTTTTTTTTTTTTGCTTTGCTTTGCTTTTTTTTTTTTTTTTCCAGTTTGACAAATGGATGGACACTCAGAGGAGAAGAATCCTGACAGTCCTGTTAGAACGCTGCTCCCTGTCACAGCAAAAGTTCTGCTGTTGAAAGCTTCAGGAGAAAATTCCAGCAGAAGCTCTGGATTTTATGACCAAGCTCCCAAAGGTGTTATCTTTATACATCTTTTCTTTCCTGGACCCCCAAAGCCTTTGTCACTGTGCACAGGCACAGATAAAGAAGCAGGGTTCGGTGTTTTGTAAAGACAGCCTAGAAAACACTGAACCTTGAGGGAAAAAAGAAAGCATGCATACAAAACCGAGCACCGACAAGATGCTCACCGCATTTTGTTTGCACAGTTTGGATTGGCCCCATCTCTTTGTGTCTGGCTGTGCACTTAGTGCTCACAGGAGAGAAAAAGTAAGCCATTGCTAAGTGTCCGTAAAATAGTATTAGCCAGTTGGGGAAATATATACACATGTATATAATGGTTCATCATCAGAATAGCCTTATATTGCACAGCAGAGGACCATAGTAAAACTTAAGAGTGTAGAGTGCAGGCCATTCATAAATAGAAAAGCATGAAATAAGGTGCTAATGTGATAAATACAGAAGCATGTGAGACTAAAGGAGTTCAGAGTGGGCAAATGTGCTCACAGGTTGGAAAAGCATCTGACCATTATTTTCTTACAAATAATTTCACGGTGTATTCAAGTATATTTTTTAAGATATAAAATTGATAGTCATTTTGTTGATTTCTTTTCATAGTCTAGAAAGACCAGAAATTCCCTGTTACTGTGCATTCACAGGGTAACTTTAGTTTTTAAAATTAAGAAAATGAAAAAAAATTAAGAAAATGAAAGCAGTAAGATAGATGATGTATTTAATAATTGGTGCTGGGACAATTGGGCAGTATCTGGAAAAAAATTCTAGAAGGATAAAAGATTGATATGAAATTATGGAAAACCATTCCCTACTCAAAGGAGGGAATTCCCTGGTCCAGTGGTTAAGTCTCTGCTTTTTCACTGCTGAGGGCAGAAGTTCAATCCCTGTTTGGGGAACTAAGATCCTGTAAGCCCCCAGGCATGACTAAAGGGGAAAAAAATGTAATTAAAGGAAATCTAGGGAAGGAAGACTTTGTGAGTAATCTATAATATTCAGAGCCTCAAGAGAAAATGTATAACTTAAAATCTTTATTTATTTTATATATTTTGTAT
This sequence comes from Bos indicus x Bos taurus, assembly GCF_003369695.1. Taxonomy (NCBI): domain Eukaryota; kingdom Metazoa; phylum Chordata; class Mammalia; order Artiodactyla; family Bovidae; genus Bos; species Bos indicus x Bos taurus. The sequence goes on from NW_020867665.1 coordinate 24,713, forward strand.
ATATATTATATATGCTTTATAAATAAAGAAAGCAAGATTTTAAGTTGTGATTATAAAAGTTAAAATTTTCTCCATCGAGAAGAAAACTGTAAATAAATACAGACAGTAAACAGGAGGGAGCTCCCTGGGAGTGGTTAGGACTCAGTGCTTTCACTGATTAGGGCTCAGGTTCAGCCCCTGGCCGGGAGACTATGAATCCACAAGCTGCTGCAGTGTGGCCCCCCAAAATTAAAATAATCTGGGGAAAAACATGTTGCCAGCAAAGGGGTAATTTTCTTATTTTTTAAAGAACGACTATAAATCTACATTAAGAAGAAAAAAAAAGCAAAGCCTAGCAGAAAAATGAGCAAAGGAAGTGAGCAAGTAGTTCACAGAAAGAAAAGCAGATGTTTTGAAAATAGATAAAATGCTTAGCCTCATTTTCATGCCATCGTTTGTGACTCAGATGAATTTAGTTTCTTTTTTAATGATAACATTTTATATTGTTAGGGGTGTGGGGAAACAAGCACCTTCATGTGTTGCACCTTCATAGATAAATTGATGCAAACACCCAGGAGAGCAATTTGGTAGTACCCAATTTTTAAATAAAGATTCCTGGACATTCCCTGGCGATCCAGTGGCTTTCACTACCAAGGATGTGAGTTTGATCTCTGGTTGGGGAACTGAGATCCTGCAAGCCATGAGACATGGCTAAAAACTTAAAGAAAGCAGGAATAGAAGGAACATACCTCAACATAATAAAAGCTATATATGACAAACCCACAGCAAACATTATCCTCAATGGTGAAAAATTGAAAGCATTTCCTCTAAAGTCAGGAACAAGACAAGGGTTCCCACTTTCACCATTACTATTCAACATAGTTTTGGAAGTTTTGGCCACAGCAATCAGAGCAGAAAAAGAAATAAAAGGAATCCAAATTGGAAAAGAAGAAGTAAAACTCTCACTATTTGCAGATGACATGATCCTCTACATAGAAAACCCTAAAGACTCCACCAGAAAATTACTAGAAATAATCAATGACTATAGTAAAGTTGCAGGATATAAAATCAACACACAGAAATCCCTTGCATTCCTATACACTAATAATGAGAAAACAGAAAGAGAAATTAAGGAAACAACTCCATTCACCATTGCAATGGAAAGAATAAAATACTTAGGAATGTATCTACCTAAAGAAACTAAAGACCTATATATAGAAAACTATAAAACACTGGTGAAAGAAATCAAAGAGGACACTAATAGATGGAGAAATATACCATGTTCATGGATTGGAAGAATCAATATAGTGAAAATGAGTATACTACCCAAAGCAATTTATAGATTCAATGCAATCCCTATCAAGCTACCAACAGTATTCTTCACAGAGCTAGAACAAATAATTTCACAATTTGTATGGAAATACAAAAAACCTCGAATAGCCAAAGCGATCTTGAGAAAGAAGAATGGAACTGGAGGTATCAACCTACCTGACTTCAGGCTCTACTACAAAGCCACAGTTATCAAGACAGTATGGTACTGGCACAAAGACAGAAATATTGATCAATGGAATAAAATAGAAAGCCCAGAGATAAATCCACGCACATATGGACACCTTATCTTTGACAAAGGAGACAAGAATATACAATGGATTAAAGACAATCTCTTTAACAAGTGGTGCTGGGAAATCTGGTCAACCACTTGTAAAAGAATGAAACTAGACCACTTTCTAACACCATACACAAAAACAAACTCAAAATGGATTAAAGATCTAAACGTAAGACCAGAAACTATAAAACTCCTAGAGGAGAACATAGGCAAAACACTCTCCGACATACATCACAGCAGGATCCTCTATGACCCACCTCCCAGAATATTGGAAATAAAAGCAAAAATAAACAAATGGGACCTAATTAACCTTAAAAGCTTCTGCACATCAAAGGAAACTATTAGCAAGGTGAAAAGACAGCCTTCAGAATGGGAGAAAATAATAGCAAATGAAGCAACTGACAAACAACTAATCTCAAAAATATACAAGCAACTCCTACAGCTCAACTCCAGAAAAATAAACGACCCAATCAAAAAATGGGCCAAAGAACTAAATAGACATTTCTCCAAAGAAGACATACAGATGGCTAACAAACACATGAAAAGATGCTCAATATCACTCATTATCAGAGAAATGCAAATCAAAACCACTATGAGGTACCATTTCACACCAGTCAGAATGGCTGCGATCCAAAAGTCTACAAATAATAAATGCTGGAGAGGGTGTGGAGAAAAGGGAACCCTCTTACACTGTTGGTGGGAACGCAAACTAGTACAGCCACTATGGAGAACAGTGTGGAGATTCCTTTAAAAACTGGAAATAGAACTGCCTTATGATCCAGCAATCCCACTGCTGCGCATACACACTGAGGAAACCAGAAGGGAAAGAGACACGTGTACCCCAATGTTCATCGCAGCACTGTTTATAATAGCCAAGACATGGAAACAACCTAGATGTCCATCAGCAGATGAATGGATAAGAAAGCTGTGGTACATATACACAATGGAGTATTACTCAGCCATTAAAAAGAATACATTTGAATCAGTTCTAATGAGGTGGATGAAACCGGAGCCTATTATACAGAGTGAAGTAAGCCAGAAGGAAAAACATAAATACAGTATACTAACGCATATATATGGAATTTAGAAAGATGGTAACAATAACCCGGTGTACGAGACAGCAAAAGAGACACTGATGTATAGAACAGTCTTATGGACTCTGTGGGAGAGGGAGAGGGTGAGAAGATTTGGGAGAATGGCATTGAAACATGTAAAATATCATGTAGGAAACGAGTTGCCAGTCCAGGTTCGATGCACGATGCTGGATGCTTGGGGCTGGTGCACTGGGACGGCCCAGAGGGATGGTATGAGGAGGGAGGAGGGAGGAGGGTTCGGGATGGGGAACACATGTATACCTGTGGCGGATTCATTTTGATATTTGGCAAAACTAATACAATTATGTAAAGTTTAAAAATAAAATAAAATTAGAAAAAAAAAAAAACCCAAGATTACCTTTGGCCAGTAGTTTCACTTCTTGGAATTTGTCTGATGGGTATACTTCAACACATGCAAAATGTATGTCTATATAAGAATATTGCATCATTGTTTGTAGTAGCAAAAGGTTGGAAACAATGGAAATGTCTGCTAATAGCAGACTGGTTGCAACTATCTCCTCAATATATCATCAATAAAACAACAAAGGTGCAGAATTATCCTACCACTTTGGAAGAATAAAAGAATGTATCCATATTTGTTGCTCTTCTGGAATGGCACACAAGAAGCCAGTAACAATGGTTACATTCACAGAGGGAAATGAGTGGCTATATGACAAGGATGAGAGAGGCTTTTTTTTTTTTTTTTTTTACTTTTTTTACAGTGTGCCCCTTGGTATCTTTGAATTTAGTATTGATGTACACATATTATTCTAAAATTGAAACAATTTGTTTTTTAAAAAAACATAGTGTTTTAAATGCCCAGTAATAGAGTATCATTCTGCCATATAAAGAATTATTAGGCAGTCATTAGAAAACATGTTTTGGAAGAACAGAGATGCTTATTATGTATAAAATGAAGAAAGCATGATTTTAAATTGCATGCAGTTTCCCAATTTTGCTTTCATATATACCTGAAAAACAGAAAGGAAAATAACTCTACCAGCTTGTTGATAATGTTTGGTCATCTCTGATTGACAGGGTTCTGGGTATTGTTTTTCTTCAGGTTTCTCAGAATTTTCCATGTTTTTCACAATGAGAATGTTATCATTCCAGGGAGATGTGATACGAAATAGATAATCTTATCATCTATGTGTACCATATGTCAATCTTGGTAGATTTCAACATTTTATTTTATTTCCCAGAACTGACTGTGAGGCAATTGTTCTTTAGCTAGATTTAAAGTAAACAATAAAGTCATTGCACCAAGATGAGCTTTGAGCTGTTTGAAAATGTGGTGGTGGTTGTCTTACAGTTTTGAAAGAGCTTCCCCACCCTCAACTTTCCTCATTCCTGTTTAGTTTTAAACAAACAAAAAGCAGCAAAAATCAAAAACAAAGCAAAATTTTATCTATCCCCAGTGCAGGGGGGGAACCCCAACGTAACTACCCAGGTCTAAACCCGATCTAAGTCAAAAGAGGAAAAGAATGAGAGTTGAGAAAAACTTTCTCCCCATCCCCTCCCTCCCAAACCCCACATCTTGATTGAATTAACTAACCATATGAGGATTAAGGGCAGTGCAGTTTCATTCTGGGTTGCACAAAGTGGTTGTGATCTCTGTTTCTGCCTGCAGTGTTGTGTAAGATCCTCTAAGCCTTTTCCTCCATCTAGATCCTGAACCTACTGTTTCTCCCATTTGTGCCCCACCTCTGCTTCCCTCTCCCCTACATGTCTTATCTTCAGCTCATAAAATAATCCTGGACATAACACACTGGCCACCTGATGCGAAGAGCTGACTCATTTGAAAAGACCCTGATGTTGGGAAAGATTGAAGGCAGGAGGAGAAGGGGACAACAGAGGATGAGATGGTTGGATGGCATCACCAACTCAATGGACGTGAGTTTGGGTAACTTTGAAACTCCGTACACAATGGATGGAAGGAGGGAGGAAGACGGACAGATAGATAAACAGATGGATGGGTAGTGAGTTCCATTACAGAGTGTTCTGCTCCTTTTGGGGGCACTCAAACATTATTTATTATTGAGTTAACCTTGAAAAAGAGGCCAGTTTTCCAAAGATGAAATGAATGTGAAGACTAGTTACCATCTCTGCAATTCATGTTAAGAGATATGGAATGCCTAGTCTGAACTTTATATATGGACTTGACTCTAGTTTCTACTAAGACTTATTTAAAACCTGGAATAAATTATTTTAAAAACTACTACACATAATAGGGTCACCTCCACCATTTTCTGGATATGTAGGATTGACCATAATGCTATGAAAGTGGAATGTACAGAATACTTTTTAAAAAATGTATTAATTTGGCTGCACCAAGTGTCAGTTGCAGCACGTAGAATCCAGTTCCCTAACTAGGGATCAAACCCTGGCCCCCTGCACTGAAAGCATAGAATCTTAGCCACTAGACCACCAGGGAAGTCCCCACGACAAATACTTAATGCTTCATTGAATCTTAAAGGCTATTTAGGACACATCAATATAGTATTAGTCATTGTGTTCCCTTTATATATTTAGGTAAATCATAAGCATGTAGGGAAAACAGAAGCATATCATGAAAAAAATGAGCAATGTGCCAACTGGAGTTTCTGTAGCCTTCACACAACGTTCATATGCAGACTCCCAGAGATCCTTCAGTTCAATTCAGTTCAGTCACTCAGTCGTGTCTGACTCTTGTGACCCCATGAATCGCAGCACACCAGGCCTCCCTGTCCATCACCAACTCCTGGAGTTTACCCAAACTCGCGTCCATTGAGTTGGTGATGCCATCCAACCATCTCATCCTCTGTTGTCCCCTTCTCCTCCTGCCTTCATTCTTTCCCAACATCAGGGTCTTTTCAAATGAGTCAGCTCTTCGCATCAGGTGGCCAAAGTAATGGAGTTTCAGCTTCAACATCTGTCCCTCCAATAAACACCCAGGACTGATCTCCTTTAGGATGGACTGGTTGGATCTCCTTGCTGTCCAAGGCACTTTTAAGAGTCTTCTCGAACACCACAGTTCAAAAGCATCAATTCTTTGGCGCTCAGCTTTCTTTATAGTCCAACTCTCACATCCATACATGACTACTGGAGAAACCATAGCCTTGGCTAGACAGACCTTTGTTGGCAAAGTAACGTCTCTTCTTTTTAATATGCTGTCTAAGTTGGTCATAACTTTCCTTCGAAGGAGTAAGCATCTTTTAATTTCATGGCTTCAATCATCATCTGCAGTGATTTTGGAGCCCAGAAAAATAGTCAGCCACTGTTTCTCCATCTATTTTGCCATGAAGTGATGGGACCGGATGCCATGATCTTCGTTTTCTGAATGTTGAGCTTTAAGCCAACTTTTTCACTCTCCTCTTTCATCAAGAGGCTCTTTAGTTCTTCTTGACTTTCTGCCATAAGGGTGGTGTCACCTGCATATCTGAGGTCATTTATATTTCTCCCAGCAATCTTGATTCCAGCTTGTGCTTTCTCCAGCCCAGCATTTCTCATGATGTACTCTGCATATAAGTTAATAAGCTGGGTGACAATATACAGCCTTGATGTACTCCTTTTCCTATTTGGAACCAGTCTGTTTTTCCATGTCCAGTTCTAACTGTTGCTTCCTGACCTGCATACAGGTTTCTCAAGAGGCAGGTCAGGTGGTCTGGTATTCCCATCTCTTTCAGAATTTTCCACAGTTCGTTGTGATCCACACAGTCAAAGGCTTTGGCATAGCCAGAGATCTTTAGGAAGTTCCGAAGTCTTATCTGAAGCTTAGTTTCCCCATTTGCAAGGGGAGAATATTAATTATACTACCCTTCAGGTTGTGACGAGGATGGTTAATAGGTGCTCAATAAATATTAGTTGACTTGGATTCTGTCTGAATTAACATTTAAAAAAAGAAAAGAAAAGAAAAAGGGGTACCTAAAGCCAGTGCTCTGTGAGAACCTGGAGGGATGGGATGGGGAGGGAGGTGGAAGTGGTGTTCAGGTTGGAGGGGACACATGTATACCTATGGCCAATGTATGGCAAAACCATCATAATGTTGTAATTATCCTCCAATTAAAAAAAAATCTTCCTGCCTTGTTAGGAAGCACTTCAGGTAAGAGGTAACTTGGTTGTGATTTGGAAAAAAAGGACCAAAAAGAAACTACTTGTGAATTCCAGGCCTGGTTTATCAAGTTAAAATTATGTTTGCTCTGATTCATTCATGAATGAATCCATGAATCCACTTCCCCAGTGGCTCAGTGGTAAAGAACCTGCCTGCAATGCAGAGAAGTGGATTCGATCCCTGGGTCAGGAAGATCCCTTGGAGGAGGGCATGGCAACCCACTCCAGAAAAAAAAATAAAGAAGTTCTCTCAGTACCAGGGTGACGGCTCAAAACCTAGAGAAAGTGGACATGTAACCTGAATAGTTTTTTACATTGTTTCTCCAGGTGAGCTGGCATTGGAAGAATTTAACTGAACTGGATCACCTCTGGATGCTAAAATGTTTATGGTTTAACTGGTATATCAATGTCTCCCCAGCTCCCTATGAGCAGGGTGTATGGAAGAAGCATTATATTCAAATGGTGAAAGAACTCCATGTTACCAAGCCCAAGGTAAATTTGGGAAAAGAAGAATTCCTAACATCAGCTACTTAGGAATTCTAGAACTAAGTTGGAGAAGGCCATTGTTTCAAAAGAAATATACCATGACCTCAAAATTCCCTTGTTCTAAGAACTTAACAGCTCTTTTCAAGATATCCATGTTAGTTGAAAGTAATCTGACACTCACAAACCACAGTTCCACCAGGTTATGACTTGGAGCTCCTCATTCTCTCCAGATTCCTGGATTTCTGTGTCTCTGATGCCTACAGTACACAATTCTGACACTGGGATTCTGTGGGTAATGTGCAGTATTTATTACCTATGGGTCATCAAATTTTACTTAACTAATTCAAATTTTCTGTGATTCTACCAGGCAAACTGAATGTTTATGTTTCTATCATTAATAAAGAAAAGTTTGCAAAAAATTAGTAATTAGGAAATGGCATAATGGGCATATTAAAGTTCTTTTCACTTTAGAAACTAGCAATGTAAAGTCCTTACATAGAATTGTAAACAGTAAACAGTATGAGCATAAATTTTTCTAGTGGTTTTCTATGCATTGCAACCAATGTTTATGTTCATTCTTATAGTCACAGTTAATTAGATAACTTATGGGAAATTTGTATGAGCTTTTTCTTTATGGCATGATCTATATACATGCACAGTTGTGCATTGTGTTGTATAATAGAAGAGTTCCTGAAAATTATGTGTAAATTACAATTTTAAAATTATTTTTAAAACCACGGGGATTTTTTTTATTTATAGAAAAGCTGCAGTGGATCCTTTTTGAGTTGGAGAATCCTTTTGAAATATGAATAGTTGGCTCTTAACATGCTGATGTACGTTTCATTTTATTGTGTTTACTTGAAGTAGAAACCCTCTACATTTAATATAGTAATAAACTGCATAATTAATATTGTTATAATTACAATGATAAAAGCAGTCTTTCTGATTTCAGTGATGGCTGTTCTTCATGAGAATTTCTTTTAAAAAGAAAAATGTAAAGTGCAGTGGTGGAAGAGTTATTTTAAAAATTACAATAGCTTGATAGGGATTGCGTTGAATCTATAAATTGCTTTGGGTAGTATACTCATTTTCACTATATTGATTCTTCCAATCCATGAACATGGTATATTTCTCCATCTATTAGTGTCCTCTTTGATTTCTTTCACCAGTGTTTTATAGTTTTCTATATATAGGTCTTTAGTTTCTTTAGGTAGATATATTCCTAAGTATTTTATTCTTTCCGTTGCAATGGTGAATGGAATTGTTTCCTTAATTTCTCTTTCTGTTTTCTCATTATTAGTGTATAGGAATGCAAGGGATTTCTGTGTGTTGATTTTATATCCTGCAACTTTACTGTAGTCATTGATTATTTCTAGTAATTTTCTGGTGGAGTCTTTAGGGTTTTCTATGTAGAGGATCATGTCATCTGCAAATAGTGAGAGTTTTACTTCTTCTTTTCCAATTTGGATACAAACAACTAATCTCAAAAATATACAAGCAACTCCTACAGCTCAACTCCAGAAAAATAAACGACCCAATCAAAAAATGGGCCAAAGAACTAAATAGACATTTCTCCAAAAAAGACACACAGATGGCTAACAAACACATGAAAAGATGCTCAACATCACTCATTATCAGAGAAATGCAAATCAAAACCACTATGAGGTACCATTTCACACCAGTCAGAATGGCTGCGATCCAAAAGTCTACAAATAATAAATGCTGGAGAGGGTGTGGAGAAAAGGGAACCCTCTTACACTGTTGGTGGGAATGCAAACTAGTACAGCCACTATGGAGAACAGTGTGGAGATTCCTTAAAAAACTGGAAATAGAACTGCCTTATGATCCAGCAACCCCACTGCTGGGCATACACACTGAGGAAACCAGAAGGGAAAGAGACACGTGTACCCCAATGTTCATCGCAGCTCTGTTTATAATAGCCAAGACGTGGAAGCAACCTAGATGTCCATCAGCAGATGAATGGATAAGAAAGCTGTGGTACATATACACAATGGAGTATTACTCAGCCATTAAAAAGAATACATTTGAATCAGTTCTAATGAGGTGGATGAAACTGGAGCCTATTATACAGAGTGAAGTAAGCCAGAAGGAAAAACATAAATACAGTATACTAACGCATATATATGGAATTTAGAAAGATGGTAACAATAACCCGGTGTACGAGACAGCAAAAGAGACACTGATGTATAGAACAGTCTTATGGACTCTGTGGGAGAGGGAGAGGGTGGGAAGATGTGGGAGAATGGCAATGAAACATGTAAAATATCATGTAGGAAACGAGTTGCCAGTCCAGGTTCGATGCATGATGCTGGATGCTTGGGGCTGGTGCACTGGGACGGCCCAGAGGGATGGTATGGGGAGGGAGGAGGGAGGAGGGTTCGGGATGGGGAACACATGTATACCTGTGGCGGATTCATTTTGATATTTGGCAAAACTAATACAATTATGTAAAGTTTAAAAATAAAATAAAATTGGAAGAATAAAAAAAATAAAAATAAAAAAATAAAAATTACAATAGCTATGACTCCTTTTATCACAAGGCTTTCCTTAACTCTCATTCAACATCACTCATAGCCAGGGAAAGGCTTCAATAGCTGACGCGTGGGCTGTTCTGGGACAGAGGAGAGAAAAGTGATCAACCAGGTTGTAGAATGAAAAAAGGTTTTGAGTATTGTATGTAATACTGATTTTAATACTTGGTCTTCAACAATAACTCTTTTTCCAGAAACCATTTATGCACTTCCCTGGTGGCTCAGACGGTAAGGAATCCACCTGCAATGCAGGAGATGCAGGTTTGATCCCTGGGTTGGGAGGATCCCCTGGAGAAGAGAATGGCCACCCACTCCAGTATTCTTGCCTGGAGAATCCCCATGGTTGGAGGAGCTTGGTGGGATACAGTCTGCAGGATCATAAAGAGTCGGACATGATTGAGCAACTGTTGGAGGCCAGCGTGAGGCACTCCGCCCGTGGCAAAGGTCATGAGGAAGGAGGCTCGACATACGCAAAGGCGGGATCGAGCCCCAGGAGTCCCCCTGGAAATCCTCGAGCATCTACCCCCATAACCAGAGCCTGTCTACTTTACTACTTTGTACTCTCACCTACACCTCTGACTTTATGGGGGGCTGTCCCCCACCACCTCGTTTGGAGAAGGAGTTAACTTAGAGCTCCAGTTAACAAAAACTCCTGGGTGCGACAAGGGTGTTTTAACCTACAAACTCCTCTGAAGGTTCTCTAGCCTGCCTGACAGGCTTGTCGGGCCACATGTGATTGCTCACAGCCTCCCAACCGTGAGAGGCACAAGATGCTTTAAACCTTCTAAAAACAGATTCCTTAGAAAAGTTAGAAAACCATTAGTATAAGTATAGTGGGCTGATTAGAAATTGTATTGCTGAAGGGTTTTTCATTTGTTGAGCCAATGTTTGTTGCTAAGTCTCCACATTCCCTGCCCTTACACACATTAATGAATATATAGAAGAAATAAGTATTAACCTTTGATATTAATCACGTTAGACCTTAGGCTAAGTAAATTCTTTCCTTAATTAAAACCCACTACACCCTCACCCTATAGGAATGTAACTTTATCTGGTACCTTCGGAAGGTGGAGTCTTTTTGAAGAATAATCACCCCTGGAGAAATAAGTGTCCTGGTTGACTGACCGCTGTCACAAGGAGAGGGTCATAAATCGTCAGCAGGCCCCCTGGCCAGAAGATGATGTAAATACCCCTAAGACCTCTGTATACATTTGTATGAAGCACCTGACTTTGATAAAAGTCAGGACTGCTGACCCCACATGACTTTTGTATAACACCTCAGTGTATAAAAACAGACCCTGGAAAATAGAGAATCGGGATCAGTTTCTCGAAATACTGGTCTCCCCATGTCACTTTCTCTCTCAAACTCTGGCTGAGTCTCCATATGGAGCGCGGAACCCGCCATGCTTACTAATTATGCCTAGGCTTCTAAGATCCGACTGGGGAGGCCTCAGTGTCTCCTCTCCTTTGGGAGAACGGAAGGATGCCTGTGGCCTACGTAAGTGGTGCAAGCTTCTTGTCTTGAAGTTTTATTGGTCTCCCACGTAAACCAAGCTACTCAGCCTCTTTTCTCCACTGAATTTTCCTACTGAGCTATCCTCATTCTATTACTCTTTACATCTCTAATTAATATCTAATTGAAGCTATTGTATCCTTATCCTCGCCGACACCGTCCCCGCTTCGAACTCCCTGGATCAGCCGGGCTGGACCTCGGCAAGCAACTAACACACACATATTTTAAGATGATGAATAGTTCTGATATAAGAAAGTTGCCACATTGTTGCTTAGTATTTCATTTCTTTAGGGAGTAGTTTGTTATAGTAAATTTCAGTTTTTCTATTAAAGAAAAAATTGCAAATTAAACCTGGTAAGATATAAAAAAGGAATAATACATGATGACCAAGTGGGATGTATCCAAGGAGAGTAAGGTTGGCACAATATTAAAAAATCAGTCCATGTAATTCACAGAATAAAAGACAAAAGATGTTTGGTTATTTCAATATATGCAAACAAAAGCATTTAATTTTTTTTTCATCATTTGCCATTTTAAAAAGTCTCAAATGGCTTTGGGTAAAGGGAACAAAGTTTTTGTTTACTTAACAGAAAAGTCATCAGTTTTCATTATTATCTATTCTGTTAATGGGTCAAATATTTTGTACTTTTCAGAATTAATGATGTTTATTTATGTATATAGTTACGAGCATTCATGCCCAAATTTTCTCCCCTGAAAATGCTTTTTTATTATCATGTATTCTTTATTACCAGTGGTGTTAAACAAGATCTCTTCCAGCAAAAATAGATTTCATTCCATATAAACTCAGAAAAATGAAATGAATGTCCATCTTATTTATTTTATTTTTTTGGCCACCCCGTGTGACTTGGGCTTTTAGTTCCCTGACCAGGGACTGAACTCCTGCTCTTGGCAGTGAAAGTGTGGAGTCCTCACCACTGGACCACCAGGGAATTCCTTGAATGTCCATTTTAAGTGAGATCCGCACTGTGCTGTGCTTAGTTGCTGAGTCGTGTCCAACTCTTTTCAGCCCCATGGCCTGTAGCTCACCAGGCTCCTCTGACCATGGGGATTCTCCAGGCAAGAGTACTGGAGTGGGTTGCCAGGATTCACACAAAACACTGAACACTAATCTTGTAATGAGCCATCTATTATATAAAAGTAAAATGTCTTCTTACTCTACTTACAATCACTCACTAAATCAGTAAATATGTATTAAATACTGTTATGTGCTAGCTGCTAAGGGTACAATGGTCTTAACCCCACTTTCTGGGAGTCTAGTCTATGGCCCAGGACAGAAACAGATAGTTACCACACTGAATACGAAGTACTATCCTGTAAGAGAAACATGCACAAAGAAAGAGCAGTTGAAACAAGGATAAGAAACTAACTGATTCTGCTTGGAGGAACTTGGGGAATTTTTAAATTTTCACAAACAATTTAAGCAAACCAATTTACTGAGCAAAGCTTCCCTAATCTCTTAAGGAAAAAAAAATTAAACCTTTAATGGCTTCTCAACGTAGCAGTATCTCTTCCCTTAGGCTACAACCACATAAAAACCCTTACGAATTTTACATACAAAAAAACAAGACTTTCATTTTGGGCAATTAAAAAATAGACTTTTCAAAAAAAAAAAAAAAAGACTTTCATTTCCCAATTCTTTAGGAATGGCTGAAGTTTTGATAATTGATAAAATCTATAGTTTACCCCTACATAATGGAAATTATTTCTGTGTTTTAGATAGGTAGAACAGGGTACTGTTTTTAAGAACATATATTGTTATGAACAAACTAACTGCAGTTGTGGAATAACTGTATAATGATATGGCAGGAGAGGTGGCGAGACAGGATAGAGAAGCTCACTGTGTGGCCTGAAGCTGGAGAGTCCTGGATTCAAATTCTGACCCTGGGTCTTACTGCTTATGTCTTCACAGTAGTAGTGGGAAATTTTATCAGTTTATCTTACCTTCAGTTTTCTCTTCTATAAAATTGAAGCAGTTACGATTACCTTTTAAATTTATTATGAAGGTTAAATAAAGTAATGTAGGAACGGGACTTTCCTGGTGGTCCAGTGGTTAAGACTCTGTGCTTCCAATGTAAGTGGTGCAGGTTCGATCCCGGTAGGGGGAACTAAGATCCCACATGCCTCACTGTATAACCCCCCTCAAAAAATAATAAGGTAGGAATACTTCCTGAGACAGTGCCTGGCACATACAAGTACCTCTGGGTTGGTGGCTGCTATAATCACTGCCACCATTATCAGTGCCATCATGGTGATGATGATTTTTTTGAAGGATTTATTTATTTATTTATTTATTTTTGGTTACAAAGGGTCTTCGTTACTGCCCTTGGGCATTCTGTAGTTGCAGTGAACAGGGGCTATTCTTTACCTTCTGTGCTCAGGATTCTTATTGCGATGGCTTCTCTTGTTGCAGAGCACAGACTCTAGAGCTCTGGCTCAGTGGTTGTGGCACACGGGCATATGGAATCTTCCTGGACCAGGGACTGACCCAGCGTCCCATGCATTGGCAGGCAGATTCTTAATCACTAGACCACCAGGGAAGTCCATGTTCTTTGTTTTACTTTTGTTATTATTATAGTGTTTTGAGAACAGAAATAATTTTCTCCTTCTGCTGCTGCTGCTGCTAAGTCTCTTCAGTCGTGTCTGACTCTGTGCGACCCCATAGACAGCAGCCTACCAGGCTCCCCTGTCCCTGGGGTTCTCCAGGCAAGAACACTGGAGTGGGTTGCCATTGCCTTCTCCGACAAACTATGAGCACAATCGGACATTTCTCTGGCTTAAAAAACAAAACAAAAATCAAAGGCTAAACAGAAACCCTCTCTCTGGGTTTTTGACATTTACCATCTGTCACCCTCTAGCAGGGCTTGCTTAAGTTAAAACAGTCATAAATTAAAGACTTCAAAAGTTGTGCTCATTCAAGCTGAAAGGGAAACCAGGGCAAAGTAAACACAGATGGAACACCATTAAGCTACGAGTAGGTGAAGTGTGCGATTATATAGACCTACTTGTGTGTGTTATTTGCTCAGTCATGTCTGACTCTTTGCGACCCTGTGGACTGTAGCCTGCCAGGCTTCTCTGTCCATGGAATTCTCCAGGCAAGAATACTGGAGTGGGTTGCCATTTCCTCCTCCAGGGGATCTTCTGACCCAGGGATTGAACCTGGGTCTCCTGCATTGCAGGTGGGTTCTTTACCATCTGAGCCACCAGGGAAGCATACTTGTGTGGTTTCTGTAAATATGCTAATTAGAATCACTATTTCTGCTTAATTATGATAAGGAGCATTAAGGCATAATTAAACCCTCCAAAAGTGAGCTGGGATGTTTGACTCAACATTGGTGTCTATGATATGCGTGCATGCTCAGTCTTGTCTGACTCTTTGCAACCCCATGGACTGTAGCCTGCCAGGCTCCTCCTTTCCATGGAATTTTCCAGGCAAGAATACTGCAGTGGGTTGCCATTTCCTACTCCAGGTGATCTTTCAGACCCAGGGATCGAACCCGAGTCTACTGCATCTCCTGCCTTGGCAGGCAGAGTCTGTACCACTCTGCCACTGGGGGAGCCTTGTGGCTGTTCAGGCCGCAGACTGCAGGTGGCTAAGGCCCCCTCCCTCCACTGCGCCAGTTTGCCACGCCCCCCGCCCACCACACTCCTACATGAGGCAAGGTGATTGTGAAAATGAAATACTAGCTATGGGGCCTGAGAGGAGAGGAACTGGGTTTTGAGGAAATTCATTTAGGGGACATAAAGAAAATAAGGAGTAAATAAAATCTGACAATAAAATGGATAATGAAGGACCTACTGTACAGCACAGGGAACTCTGCTTAATGTTATGTGGCAGCCTGGGTGGGAGAGGGGCTTGGGGGAGAATGGACACATGAATACATACATCTGAGTCCCTTTGCTGTCCACCTGAAGCCATCACAACATTGTTAATCGGCTGTACTCCAGTGTAAAATAGAAAGCTGAAAACGAAACAGAAACGACAAGTGCAGCTGTGGAGAGAGTGTGGTAGACACAGCCCAGGTGTGATTAAAGTGGAGAAAATCACAGATTCATTAGATAGAAAGTTCTTGCATCATTTAGACAGGTTTATCTAGGAAGATTCAGGAGGAACTAGAGAAACAGGGGAGCAGGAAAAACTTAGGGGAGTGCCTTACAGAGCCAGGATGAGAAGGACAGATCACCAGCGCCCAGGGAGGACCTGAGGCCTGAACACTGGTGTGCACCCTGCCCCTCAAAGTGGGAAGAGGCGTGTGATGCTAGGGGAGGTTAAAGCTTTGTGAGATGGGGCAGTTAGACAAACAGCGTGGGTGTGAAGGACAAAGAACATTCCTTTGAATATCCCTAAACTTTTTGGCACCAGGGACCAGTTTTATGAAAGGGGATTTTCCCCATGAATTGGAGAAGTGGGGAAGGTTTCAGGATGATTCAAGTGCATTACATTTATTGTGTACTTTATTTCTATTATTATTACATCAGCTCCACCTCAGATCATCAGGTATTAGATCCCGGAGGTTGGGGACCCCTCTCTCAGCTGTCTCTCCAGGGCATGGCTATCAGGTCACTGAGGCATCTTCTCTGCCTGTCATTACTTAGAGCCTTCAAATAAGAGAATTATCCCCCCAAACAGAAACATTCTCAAAGAAACAGTTTCAAATCTGTGTATATTGGGTAAGTAAGTGGGTGGTGTTTTCTACTATTATTAGGTTTGAGTTTCAAGGGTACCTGATTCCCCTTTGAATTCTAGTACTGCCTCATCATAGCTGCTTCATTGAACCACCTTTTGGTGTGAATCATTGATAGAAGCTAGCCTTTCCATGTGGCTCAGTGGTAAAGAATCCACCTGCCAATACTGGAGACACGGGTTTGATCCCTGGGTCACGAAGATTCCCCTGGGAGAGGAAATGACCACACATTCCAATATTCTTGCCTGGGAAAATCCTATGGACAGAGGAGCCTCGAGGGCTACAGTCTGTGGGGTCCCAAAGAGTTGGATATGACTGAGTGAATCTCTATTTGATTACTAATGTTTTATCATTTTGAAGTTGATTTATTAAAATTATGTAAACATCAAGGTATGTTCATTCCCATTAGTTTTTTGTTGTAGTGGTTGTTTGTTTGTTTTGCTTTTTGGCCACACTATGTGGCATGTGGGATCTTAATTTCCTGACCATGGATTGAACCTGTGACCCCCCTGCATTGGAAGCTCAGAATCTTAACCACTGGACCATTAAAGAAATCCCATCATTAGTTATTATAATAAAATTCCAGACAGAACAAAGCCTTGAAAGAAATACAAGCACTACAGGACAGCCAGGTGCCACCTTAAACTTCAGAGATTTTCCCATGTTGAGTAAAGACGTGAAAAAAATAATTGTTTGAAATCTTAACAGCTGGCCCCATGATTCCTTTTTGGGAAGAGGAAGGAGGGAGCTGTCTCCTTGGGGAAAGCCACTGAGGAGCTAATGCTACAGGCACCTGGACTCCAGGGGAGGGAAAACCTGCCAGGCTGGAGATTAGAGGAAGAGTTTCTTGTTTCTGCTCCTGCAAGGAGAGGGGAGTAGGGGCAGAGGGCAGAAAGGAAAGAAATAAGACCATGAAAGAAAAGCCAGCCGGATGGATGGAAGCTGAGCCCGGTCAGGGGAAAATGACATGTCAGTGTTAGATGGTAACCCAGCCATTCCCAATCAAATTTGTTCCCTATTACTGGGATGTAAAGCCTGACTTCCATCTCTTTACACACGGAAGCAAGATCTCAGTAGTCTAGAAACCAAGAAAGCCCTTCAGGACTATTTACAAAAACCAAGGTGGGGAGGGTAGAACTTCCCTGGCAATCCAGTGGTTAAGACTTCACGCTTTCAGGGGGTGAAGGTTTGATCCTTGGTAAGGGAACTAAGATCCTACACACTGAACTTGGCCAAGGGAGGGAAAAATGCTATTCTTAAAAATAAAACCAAGAGGGGTGGGCTTTGGGCTTCCCAGGGCTGGAATTGGGACCCAGCTGAACTGACATCTTATTTTTCTTTCCTTTTCCCTACCAAGTTAAGTATAAAAACAAATACCTTTTTGTCTCACGCTCAGCTTTTTTTTCTTGAAGGTTAGAAGTCCTCACTTTGCAGGTTTTGATTTAGCCAAGGATTTCAAAAAACTTTCTGTTCACAGCGTTCAGCTAAAAACAAGTAACAAAAGCTTGCCTGCTTACTCTAATTGCTTTAGATTAAGACCTTATCTTGCCTGGTTCTCCTCCCCTTAACTCCAGCCTCTGTGGTTACTGTCTTGACCTCCTTCCAGGATAACTTGATTCTTGATGTCCTGATTGTTTTTTTAAGTCTTTAATCTTTCTCACTCCCCGCCCCCCCCCCCCCATTCTGGATTAAGAGAGGAAGAGAAAGGATTATTCTCTAAAGCAATTCATGGTTCATGTCTAAGAAAAAACAATGGTTTAAGAATTGGGAAACCCCAGGTTCTGGCCTTAGCTCTACTGTTGACTAGCAGACACACAAGCTATTTCTAAAATAAATTAGAATTGCATCTTTTTTTTTTTAATAATTGAGGTTTCTTTTAAATATTTAATTTATTGAGTATTTATTTCACTGCACCGGGTCTTAGTTGCAGCACATAAGATCAATCTTCCTTGTGGCATGTGGGATCTAGTTCCCTGACCAGGGATCGAGCCCACACCACTGCATTGGGAGCACAGAGTCTTAGCCACTGGACCACATGGGAAGTCCTTGAAATACCTCTTTAATGTCTATTCCAGGCTCAAGTCTGAATCTCTGGACCCTCATAGTTTCCCACCACATTTATTCTCTGCTTTCCCCCAGTACCAAGAAAGAATCTGGTGTATTCATGAATCCTAATTCCAAATCATTAAAAACTGGTTTCTGTCTCCTTTTTTTTTTCCTTCAAACTTTAGAAAACCTAAATAATTAAAACAGAAGAACTTATAAAACATAGTTTATACAGTGGTTTTCTTGCAAGCAGTCTTTAATAGACTTCTTTCAAATTCTGACAAATACACTAGGTGTTTGGTTTGGATATGCAGAACTAAAAATATCTAAAGGAGAGATTTTTAATTACTTAGTTCAATCTGTGAAATTCCTGCGAATTCTATCTGGAAGAAAGAATAAGAAAGAATATGGGGGACTTCCCTGGTGTTCCAGTGGCTAAGACACTAGTCCCAATGTAGGGAGCCTGGGTTTGATCCCTGGTCAGGAAACTAGATTCCACATGCCACAGTGAAGACCTGAAGAAGCCAAATAAATAATGATAAATAAAGAAAATTTAGGAGCAAAACAACAATATATATTTTTAACAAATAGAATATGGGCTTTGCAGTCTGAGAGACCTGGCCTTTTTCTTTTTCATGGTAGCAAGCAAACAGGATTTATTTCAGAGAGAAAGTACAAAACTCTCAGCATAGACACAGAGGAGGTGAAGTGCCCCAGACCGGGGCTTTGCAGTGCAACTTTAGATAAGTTATGTAACCTCTCTGAGCCTCAACTTTTAAAGACATTTCCCTGTTTTATTCATACTTTTTTAACTTTATTTTTTAATTGGAGGAAAATCGCTTTACAATGTTGTGATGGTTTCTGCCATAAAAACATGAAATGCTTCACCAATTTGCATGTCATCCTTGAGCAGGGGCCATGCTAATCTTCTTTGTATCATTCCAATTTAAGTATATGTGCTGCCAAAGTGAGCACTGAGCCTCAATTTCTTCATCTATGAAATGGGAATGATACCTCCCTTGCAGGACTGTTGTGAGGATCACATGCCACGTATATATTAAGTACTCAATACATGTTCATGTTCTCCTCCATTAAACACCATCTTATTTTTTACTTTGCTCACCAAGAGCACACGTTTGGGCCTGAAACAGCCTAGGTTCAATGGCCTGATCCCACAATTTTAGCAACTCGGTGATTTGGGACAAGTTGTTAACAATCTCGGAAGCACTGTTTTCTCATCTGGAAAATGGAGTTAGCACCAACAGTGCCCAGCTCCAGGAAGCGTTCACGAACTAGTCACATCCATCAGAATCACATTAAATCACCATGGAGACAGCAGGGATACTGAGAGAGTGCTGATGTTGAGTGGCTGCTGAGTTGCTGACGAGGGGTCAGCCAGGTGGCCAGGAGGAGGCTCCATCCTTCTCTTTCTTGATTTTACCTTTACTTGCCCCACTTTTCTTTTTTTTTTAATATTTTAAATTCTTTTATGGCTATGCTGCTGCTGCTGCTGCTAAGTCGCTTCAGTCATGTCCGACTCTGTGCGACCCCATAGATGGCAGCCCACCAGGTCTCCTCGTCCCTGGGATTCTCCAGGCAAGAACACTGGAGTGGGTTGCCATTTCCTTCTCCAATGCACGAAAGTGAAAATTGAAAGTGAAGTCGCTCAGACGTGTCTGACTCTTTGCGACCCCATGGACTGCAGCCCACCAGGCTCCTCTACCCATGGGATTTTCCAGGCAAGAGTACTGGAGTGGGGTGCCATCGCCTTTCAGTTCAGTTCAGTTCACTTCAGTTCAGTCGCTCAGTTGTGTCCGACTCTTTGCGGCCCCATGAATCAGAGCACGCCAGACCTCCCTGTCCATCACCAACTCCTGGAGTTCACTCAAACTCACATCCATCGAGTCAGTGATGCCATCCAGCCATCTCATTCTGTTGTCCCCTTTTCCTCCTGCCCCTAATCCCTCCCAGCATCAGAGTTTCTCCCAATGAGTCAACTCTTCACATGAGGTGGCCAAAGTACTGGAGTTTCAGCTTTAGCATCATTCCTTCCAAAGAACACCCAGGACTGATCTCCTTTAGAATGGACTGGTTGGATCTCCTTGCAGTCCAAGGGACTCTCAGGAGTCTTCTCCAACAGCACAGTTCAAAAGCATCAATTCTTCAGCGCTCAGCTTTCTTCACAGTCCAACTCTCACATCCATACATGACCACTGGAAAAACCATAGCCTTGACTAGACAGACCTTTGTTGGCAAAGTAATGTCTCTGCTTTTCAATATGCTATCTAGGTTGGTCATAACTTTTCTTCCAAGGAGTAAGCCTCTTTTAATTTCATGGCTGCAGTCACCATCTGCAATGATTCTGGAGCCCCCAAAAATAAAGTCTGACACTGTTTCCATTGTTTCCCCATCTATTTCCCATGAAGTGATGGGACCAGATGCGATGATCTTAGTTTTCTGAATGTTGAGCTTTAAGCCAACTTTTTCACTCTCCTCTTTCTCTTTCATCAAGAGGCTTTTGAGTTCCTCTTCACTTTCTGCCATAAGGGTGGTGTCATCTGCATATCTGAGGTTATTGATATTTCTCCTGACAATCTTGATTCCAGCTTTCCATCGCCTTGGTGGGTCTCAATTGCAGCATGTGGGATCTTACATTGTGGGGTGTGGGCTTCTCTCTACATGTGGCTCCCGGGCTCAGTAGTTGTGACTTGCAAACTTAATTGCCCTGTGGCTTGTGGCATCTTAGTTCCCCCACCAGGGATCAAACCCTCATCGCCTGCATTGGAAGGCAGATTTTTAACCACTGGACCACCAGGGAAAGCCCCTCCCCACTTTTCTTTGTCTTTCTCCTTTATCTTCTCTCTCAGTTTCTGCTGTGTGAAAAATGGTTGCATCCAGAGTGGTATGATATGTAACCCATATATTTTCTTTCCCTGCATGGCCTCCATAAATCTTATGTCTGTGTATGACTCCTTCTCAGTGCTGGGTTTTTGATTCCACGTCCCCAGGTAGAATACTGTGTGTTGAACTCTGTGCCATGGATTTGGTGCTGTGCGCCCTCCTTTGCCTCTGATACCTCCAAGATGAAAAGACCTAATTGCTAAGAATCCTGGGGGCAAAATTAATTCTCAGGAAGGACCACGACTTAGCATCTTTGCATTTCTCTTTTACCTCTGAAAGAGCATAGTCTGCTTGTTCTGTCTTGTGGCCTCTTGTTTGATCATGCTATGCATAATAAATTAATGTGGCATTTCCAACAGGAGTAATTCTACTTACTTCTTTCCCTGAATATTTAGACTGTGGCCAAATGGCTTCTTGTTTTTACTTAAGAGTTAAACAAAAGGGACTTCCCTGGTGGTGCCGTGGTTAAGACTGTGCCTTCCAATGCAGGGGCTGCAGGTTCAACCCCTGATGGGGGGGACCACGATCCCACATGCCTCACTGCTCAAAAACCAAAACGAAAAACAGAAGCAATATTGTAACAAATTCAATAAACAACTTTAAAAATGGTCCACATCAAAAAAATTCTTAAAAAATATACACATGTGCATATGTAGTCTATATGTATGTGCATGAGTATAACTCTTTGTACTAAATAGTTTGGCTTTTTACAGCAAACTACATTAGAAGCCAATTTTTTTAGACATGGATGCTTTGAAATGTAAATTCATAGTCCCTACTAAAAAAGAACCATAGGAATTCTATGTTCTTTGCACATTTGGCGGCACAACCCGACATTATACCACCTATTTGGGAGGCTGAATGGTATATTTTATATATATATATATATATATATATATATAATCTTGGACTTAAATTCCAAAACCCTGGCTAGAATTTTCTGCTTAGCCTTCCCCCCACAACTGATGGTTTTACCCCAGAGCTAAAGACAAATGAAGAACAAAAACAGGCCTGTTGCTGTGTTGATTATTTCTTGCTCACCTCTATTTCTCTATTAAAAAAAATTTTTAAGGTATATATTTTTTAATGTGGACCAATCTTTTTCAATGGCCACATCATACAGCATGCAGGATCTTTAGTTGGGGCGTGCAAACTCTTAGTTGTGGCATGCAGGATCTAGTTCCCTGACCAGGGATGGAACCCCAGCCCCTTTGCATTGGGAGCTCGGAGTCTTAGCCACTGGACCACCAAGGGAGTCCTAGACCCATTGTTTCTTGACTGCTTTCCCTTCGTGCCTGCAGTCCTTTCTCCCCTTAAGATCATTAATTACTGAGACCTGTTTAAGGGCAAGCATTGTGGCCAGGTTTAGATCACAAAATCTCTTGGACCAAAATGAGGTCAAGCTTGATTATCTTTCTCCAGGGACCCCCTCCCCTATCTGCTTACAACACCCAATGTTGACATAAAGGAAATTTCCAGTTATTTCAACCAGATCATCAGGTGCTCTGGACCAAATTCAAGACTGTTAGATTTGTACTCTGTATATTTCCTCAGGCTTCCCAGGTGGCTCAAGTGGTAAAAAATCCACCTACCAATGCAGGAGATACAGGTTTGATCCCTGGGTCAGGAAGATCCCCTGGAGGAGGAAATGACAACCCACTCCAGTATTCTTGTCTGGAAAGTTCCATGGACAGAGGAGCCTGGCAGGCTACAACCCACGGGGTTGCAAAGAGTCAGACACAGCTTAGCCACTGGACACACACACACACACGCATGTAATTCCCCATTTTTGTCTTTCCTCTTGTCATCATGGGCATTAAAGTCTTAAAATCAGGGTCTGGAAGCTTTTTTTCAGGGACAACCAGGAATGGTGGTGGCTGACTAGCCCACTCAAGATGGCTGTTCCCTTGCTCTCTGTCTGTCCCTTGCCCGACCAGTGCCTGCTTCATTTACACTTACTCTGGCCTTCCTACATACTTGCCTTGGGCGCCAGCTAGTGATTGTTCTTATCAAAGGGACGGTGAGGTGTGTGCCTTTCTGTTGGTTTCCCTGGTAATCGATGAGCCCATCTGACATCAACTCCCCTGTAACTGGCAATCTCCCCCTCCACCAGGAGCAAAGACTGCTGCCACGTCCTGAAGGTGTATGCTGCACAGGGTGGGAGGTCGCTCCAGGACTTTGCTTCAGACACAGAAGCTCCCCATCTGTCAAACCACTGAAGTCTCTGTTGCCTGATCCATGTGTGCAGGCTAAGGCACTTCAGTCAGGCCTGACTCTTTGCAACTTTATGGGTTGTAGCCCGGCAGGTCCCTCTGTTCATGGGATTCTCTGGTCAAGAATACTGGAGTGGGTTTGCCATTCCCTTCTCCAGGGGATCTTCCTGGTGCAGGGATCGAACCCCCATCTCCTGTGTCTCCTGCATTGCTAGTGGATTCTTCACCGCTGAGCCACCGGGGAAGCCCTCTGTTGCTCAATCCAGGCTTTCGTCAGTCTTGAAGCTGGGCAAATATAGGCTTTGTAGGCCTGTGAGGTGCAGTCCAACAGGTGGGCATAAAGAGACCAGTTTCCAGAGCCCCTCAGGAAGGGGTGAGAAACTTGATAGCTTGGGGTGGTGGTGACAATTACCAAGAGGAGAGGTGGTGGGGTGGGGGAGTCCCTGGGACCTGCCAGGGTGGAATAGGAGAGTTTGAGAGGAGCCTGCCTGAGCCTGTGGATCTCCCCCTGGGGGGACTTAGAAGAAAGGGTTCCTCAAATACACTGATAAATATCCTCTACACTGTAATAGGATTCCATTTGAAACAGTTACAGCCGAGGTGTTATGAGCCCATTCTTGTGTCACAGAAAGCTAGGCTGTTCCTCCATTTGGAAGGTATTATTTTATTTTCCTTGTTCCTAAAATAGCACAAAGGAAGGCTTCTGTTTGTTCTTGTACCTTGTGCTAATCCTAGAGCAACATGAATATGCTACTGTACACGGATCTTGAAACAACAGTGAAAACTTCCAACACGGGAAGACAATTAATTCCCACTCCTTCCCCCTTTCCTCTTGGATTCCAATGACTGGCTGTGTTTAACCCTAGTTTTGCCTACTCTTTCCCAGAAAAGTCACAGCTAGCATGCATGGATCTACTAGCAGGAGCATAGATTCAGTAGGATGTGGGATTCCAGCTTGATTCTCCAGGGGCTGACATCTCATCAGAGAACTAGTCCTGAAGAGCATATGTTCAGTGCTGAGTTTGGGGGTCTGTATGATAATGGCTTCAGGAATGCAGCTGAGACAAAAATCCCTGAGGGTTGAAACACTCAAGCTTCTTGGAGAAGGTGGGCCTCCAAGGATAGATGTAGAGAAGGAGTAAAGAGAGCAGGTGAGAAAGTCAGAAAGAGCAAAACAAATATTGTATATTAATGCATGTATGATATGCATTATGGCAGGCTACAGTCTATGGGGTCTATATGACCAAAGTCACAACCAAAGTGACTCAGCATGCATGCACCACACATATATACAGAATCTAGGAAAACAGTACTGATGAACCTATTTACAGAGAAGAAATGGAGATGCAGATGTAGGGAATGGACTTGTGGACACGGCGGGGGAAGGAGAGGCTAGGACAAATTGAGAAGGTAGCATTGATGTATATACACTCACTCACTCTCAAAGTCACTCAGATGTGTCTGACTCTTTGAGAGCCCATGGACTGCAGCCCGCCAGGCTCCTCTGTCCATGGGATTTCCCAGGCAAAAATACTGGAGTGGGTTGCCATTCCCATCTCCAGGAGATCTTCCTAATCCAGGGATCAAACCTGAGTCTCCTTCATTGCAGGCAGATTCTTTACCATTTGAACCACCAAGGAAGCCCCATGTATGCTCATAACTTGTGGGAGGCTGCTATATAGCACAGGGAGCCCAACCTGGAGTCTGTGATGACCTAAAGAGGTGGAATGCGGGCCGAGGGAGGCTCAAGAGGGTAAGGGGATATATACATATATATCATTATGACTGATTAATATTGATGTATGGCAGAGAGCACCACACCATTGTAAGGCAATTACCCTCCAATTTAAAGATATATATAAAGAGAGAGAGGCAGGTGGAGGGTGCAGGTGAGAGCAGCCTGTGTGGGGCATCTCTGTGGAAGGAGAGGGACCCAGTTCACTGGAGACAGCAGTCATGGCTGAAGCAATTTCAGATTCAGTGAAAGCCTAAAGTAGGACTTTCCCTAGATTAATGGAAACCCTGTGTGTTGCAAACATATCCATCAGAGCATTAGAGGGAGGTAATGGATGACCTGACTCCTGGGGCCTGCCAGCTGAATATGGAGTCAGGAGGGGGACAATGTTTGGAGAGGCTCAGCCTCTGTACATCTGCTTGCTCTCCTGTGTTGCTCTGCCCAGTCAGGGCTGAGATAAGAGTGCATGTGCCCCTTCCTGGTCCCCGTAAACTCAGCTCGTATTAGGTCTTTCTCTCACTCTCTCCCTTCCTCTGCATTTTCTGCTCACGGCCAGATGTTGAGAAGTCCTTCCTCACTGTGAGTTTTGGATGGAATGTCCACGTGTGACATCAGTCTTTAGTGCACATGCCCAGATTAGCAGGGAGGGTAAACGATGGGAACTCTATCAATACCCACCTGGTCTGAGGATCACGAGTCTCCGGGCCCAGGTCTAACACTTTTTAGCTCCTTGAATGCTGGCATTTCAACTACCTGCTCTTCAGTTTCATTTATTTGTAAAATGGAGACATTAATACCTCCCTATCTACCTCACACAATTTCCTTGAGGCTCAAATGAAATATGGTTGTGAAAGTGCTTTGGAGACAAAGAAATGTATTTATTAGGAGTAACTCAATACTTGAGGGGTGAATGAGGCGGAAGGTGGTAAAACTGGGACATCTCAATAAATCCCATCCCGTCCTATGATTTTATAAAATTGTTTTACACTACTTTGTCGTTGGTCAGTAACTAGGTTCTGTCCGCCTTTGGCCAACCAGCCTCTCTGTCCATGGATTTCTCCGGGCAAGAATACTGGAGTGCAATGCCATTCCTTTCTCCCAGGGATTTTCCCAACCCAGGAATTAAACCCACATCTCCTGCTTGGCAGGTGGATCCTTTACCACTGAGCCACTAGGGAAGCCCTTTATATTCCTTCAATAAGTTGAATTAAATAGCTTTTTCTGCTGTTCTAACAACTCACTGTAGCGGTATCTTTTTTTCCTCCCTAGATCTCCTTAAATGCAGAACCCAGGGCCTCCCTACATGTTCCAGCTCACCAGCCACTGGGTCTCCCAGCCACTGAAGCAGCAGCAAAAACTCTCACACAGCATCTCCAAAAGCTCTCTGGACTTCAGTCATCACCCCAGGCCTTCCAGCAGCAGCTGATGTAAAAAATGTGAAAAGATTTTTCCTAAAACGACAAGATGCTCCACACAGAGACTTGGATGTCACTTGGCTCCTCGCTTAGAAACAGCTTAGGAACCTTACTGTGAAAGTAAGTCCTGCAGTATTTCAGGAACAGGTATTCACAACACAAACGTTGACATATTTATAAACTTAGGAATGTGATGATAGATACCGTGGAGTGGATAAAGGGACATATGATAAGTGTCCTTGGTGAGGTTGGCTGTGTGAGACCAGGTCCGAGAAGGATATAACCAGCACATCCCCAGGGCTCCACAAGTGGTTTAGTGATGGGACGATTGACCATGGTGTCATAGTTTGCTGGGGCTGCTGTAGCAAAACCTTAGTCCGTTTAGGCTGCTGTAACAAAAGTACCATTGATAAGTGGGCTTCCCTGATGTCTCAGAGGTAAAGAAACAGCATGCAATGCAGGAGACTTGGGTTTGATCCCTGGGTTAGGAAGATGCCCTGGAGAAGGAAATGGAAACCCACTCCAGTATTCTTGCCTGGGAAATCCCATGGACAGAGGAGCCTGGTGGGCTACAGCCCACAGGTTCACAAAGAGTTGGACACGACTGAGTGACTAAGCTACCACCACAATTGATGAGTGGCTTAAAAACAACAGACATTTATTTTCTGGAGGCTGGGAAGTCCAAGATTAAGATGTGGGCAGGGTTGGTTTCTTTTGAGGCCTCTCTCTCTGGCTTGCAGACGGCTGCCTCGCCCACAGACTGTCTTCCTTCTCTGCTTGTCGATGTCCTAATCTTCTCTTACTGTGTATATGCTAAGTTGCTCAGTCATGTCCGACTCTTTGGCACCCCATGGACTGTAGCCCGCCAGGCTCCTCTGTCCATGGGATTCTCCAGGCAAGAATACTTGAGTGGGTTCCTATGCCCTCCTCCAAGGTGATCTTCCAGACCCAGGGATCGAACCCACATCTCTTATGTCTCCTGCATTGGCAAGCGGGTTCTTTACCACTAGTGCCACCTGGGCCTCATTATATGGACACAAGTCAGATTGGATTAGGGTCCACCTGTATGACTTTGTTTAACTTTAATTACCTTTTTGGAGACACTCTCCTAAGACAGTCACTTAGGGGGTTAGAACTTCAACATAGGTCTTGGGGGTTAGAACTTCAACATAGGAATTGGGGGCAGGGGTTACAACTTAACCCTTAACTCACACTGTGGGCAAGGTAAAAAGAATCAAGATGAATGGAGAAGCCACTGGGAACTATTAACAGCAGAAGCTTCCATCATCCTTGGGCCTGGAGAAACAAAAGAGAAAGGGTGTGCTATTCCTAGAACCCATCCAGAGCTGTGGTCATAGGAGAGGGGCCACCCGGCATGGGTGCTATATGACAGAGGAAGGCACCCATGGTGGAGACCAGGCTCTGGCAGGGAGGGAGGGAGGGAGAAGACCCACCCCTCTCTCTCCCCGCCCTTCACACTCCTCTCTTCACACTCTAATAGTGCTTCCCTTTGGTCAAGAGCCTAGAAAGAGGCGCTGAGAACAGCGAGGCCTGGGGGCTGCAGCTTGTAGATGTCAGGCTTTGAGGCAGGGAACAGGATGACAAGTGTGGCCAGGGGTGGGAGGGGAGTGGTAGGATTTGAGTGGGACGATGAAGAATCACCAGCTCAGTGGAGAAAACAAAGACATTTCCAAAGGAGGAATTAATTATGCATACTCAGTAACACAAATGGGCTTTAAAGTATCATTGGAAAACAGAAAATGCTACTTAGCTGCAAAAAATATTAGTCATACATTTGAAACTGAACCACGTATTCATGTAACCATTTCCAGTCCCAGAAGTTACTATTCTAAGATACTTGTTTGCAGAAGTAAAGCAGAATGATAGAAAAATAGGTTTGTCAATCTTGACATGTTGAACACTTATGTTCTTAAAATGGGATGGGAAGTATTATTGGAAGGGTTTTGGAATAGAAAGCAGCTCTCTGACTCAGGAGGGTACCTGTGTGACCACACCCATCAATCGTCACAGCATGGTTATATGAACTCGGTATGAGCCCTGTGTTATCGCGCTGGGTGTGCCATAACAAAATACCATAGGCTGGTGGCTTTGACTACAGAAATTTGTTTTCTCACCACTCTGGAGGCTGGAAGCCTGAGACCCAATGTTGACAGGGTGGATGTCTGCTGAGAGCTCCCTTTGGGAGCTCCTTTTCAGTGTGTGCTCACACGGTCTTTCCTAGGTGACTCTGCAGGGGGAAAAAGTGAGGGGGATGGAGGGAGGGGGAGAAAGAGCGATCTCTTGGTGTCCCTTTTTTTTTTTTTTGCTGCTGCTGCTGCTAAGTCGCTTCAGTTGTGTCCGACTCTGGGCGACCCCATAGACGGTAGCCCACCAGGCTCCCCCGTCCCTGAGATTCTCCAGGTAAAAACACTGGGTGGGTTGCCATTTCCTTCTCCACTTCTTTTTTTTTTACCTAAGTTCAAATCATCCTGACTTTATGATCACAGAAATACTATAAATATCCACAGTTGGTGAACACTGTTATAACAAATACAGATAGAAGGATGAATAGAGAGCTACATAGATAGAGTGACTGTAACAGGAATAGGCTCAATCTGCACATGCTGTTTTTAAAGTATAGTGTTGAATTTAGGGTTACTTCAATTTTTAAAAAAATTTATTTAATCACACCAGGGCTTAGTTGCGGCATGTACAGTCTAGTTTGCTGACCAGGGATCAAACCCAGGCCCCCTGCATTGGGACACAGGCTTGATCCCTGACTCAGGAAGATCCCCT
Organism: Bos indicus x Bos taurus; assembly: GCF_003369695.1. NCBI lineage: Eukaryota > Metazoa > Chordata > Mammalia > Artiodactyla > Bovidae > Bos > Bos indicus x Bos taurus. The sequence goes on from NW_020867665.1 coordinate 53,841, forward strand.
GGAGGAGGAAATGGCAACCCACTCCAGTATCCTTGTCTGGAAAATCCCATGGACAGAGGAGCCTGGCAGGCTACAGTCCATGTGGTCGCAGAGAGTTGGAGACGACTGAGCGACTTAGCACACACTCATGCATTTCCCTAAAGGATCCACGTCCAAATACAGCCGCTCTGGGGGTTAAGACTTCAACATATGAGTTTTGGAGGGGACCCAAACATTCAGTCCATAACATCCCATGTAGTCATATGAAATAGATGACACTTGATATGTTGATACTGATAGTCATTAAATCAATAAAACTTCATTGCACACCTACTGTGCACCAGAATCTCTGCTAGGCTCTGAGATTATAGGTAGAAGGGAAAAAAAAACTGCCTCAGTCTTTAATGAGTTTATAACTTGAAGAGAGACAGAGAAGCTGTTAGAACACAGTGGTCACTGCCAGGAGAGCCTGAGCATTTGTGCTAAGTCACTTGGTCATGTTCAGCTCTTTGAGACCCCTTGGACTGTAGCCCGCCAGGCTCCTCTATCAATGGGATTCTCCAGGCAAGAATACTGGAGTCGGTTGCCATTTCCTTCTCCAGACCCAGGGATCGAACCCATGTCTCTTGGGTCTCCTGAACTGGCAGCGGGGTCTTTTCCACTAGCACCCCTGGTGACTCAGATGGTAAAGATTTCACCTGCAATGCGGGAGACCTGGGTTCTATCCCCAGGTCAGGAACATCTCCTGGAGGAGGGCATAGGTACCAGTATTCTCGCCTGGGATTTCCATGGACAGAGGAGCCTGGCGGGCTGCAGTCCATGGGGTTGCAAAAGAGTCAGGACATGACTGAGCGACTAACACTTTCACTTTCTGTTCAGTGCCTCCTGGGAAGCCCCAGAGCGCCTAGATAGGATGAATAAACCACTCCCTGGGGGCAGCAGAAGTGATGTGCAAGCAGAAACGGAGGATGAGGAGTATTGGAGAGTAAACACGGGATGGGACCGACAAGGGGGAGCATTCAGGATTGAGGAAGATGATACACAGAACTAAGGTGACCAGGATCCTGGTTTGCCCAGAGCTGTCCTGGTTTTAGCACTAAAAATCCCACATCTGGGAAAGCTCGGGGTTGCTGAGCCTTATATGCTGCTGCTGCTGCTAAGTCGCTTCATTCATGTCCAACTCTATGTGACCCCATAGAAGGCAGCCCACTCAAATGAACTTGAAATGAAAAAGGAGACGTTTCAACAGACAACACAGAAAGAGAAAGGATCATAAGAGACAACTAGAAACAACTGCATGACAATAAAATGGATAACCTGGAACAAAAGGACAAATTCTTAGAAAAGTACAATCTTCTAAGGCTGAACCAGGAAGAAATAGAAAATATGAATAAGTCAAGCACCAACACCAGTCACAAGCTCTAACTATGAACAGATCAATCACAAGCACTACTAACTGGGATCAAAAGTCTCCAACAAAGAAATGCCCGGGACTTCACAGATGAATGCTTTCAAATGGTAGAGATGTGATAATACCTATGCTGGTCAAACTGTTCCAGAAAAATGTGGAGGGAGGAGCATTCCCAACTCATTCTGCGAGGCCACCATCACCATGAACCAAAAGGAAACAGAAATGCCACACAGAAAAGAAAATTACAGGCTAACATCACTGATGAACATCAATGCAAAAATCCTGGGGAAAATTGTAGCAAAAACCAAACAAAAACACATGAAAAGGATCATACACCAAGTTGAAGTGGGGTTTATCCCAGGGATTCAAAGATTCTTCGCTATCTGCAAATCAATCAATGTGATACACTATATTAACAAACTGAAAGATAAAAAGCATATGATAATCTTGATCAATGCAGAGAAAGGTTTTGACAAAACTAAATACCAGTTTAAAAAGCACTCCATAAATGGGCATGGAAGATACCTACCTTAACATAAGAAAGGTCATATAGGAAAATCTCTCAGCAAACATTATTTTCAATGGTGTCAAAATGTAAGCATTTCCTCTAAGATCAGCATCAAGATCATGGGGCCCACTCTATTCCTATTAATCAATATAGTTTTTTTTTTTAAAGTCATAGACATAGCAATCAGAGAAGAAAACGAGAAAGAACACATATTGGAAAAGAAGAAGTCCATCTGTCATTGATTGCAGATGACCTGTTTCTATTCATAGAAGACCCTATAGATAGAACCAGAAAATTACTAGAGCTAATCAATGAATTTAGTAAAGCCCAGGATACAAAATTAATACACAGAAATCCTTTGCAGACTTACAGCACAACAAGAAAAATCAGAAAGAGAAACTAAGAAAAAAGTGCCATTCCCCACTGCAACAAGAAGAATAGCATAGCTAGGAATGCTGCTGCTGCTAAGTCACGTCAGTCACGTCCGACTCTGTGCGACCCCATAGATGGGAGCCCACCAGGCTCCCCCATCCCCGGGATTCTCCAGGCAAGAACACTGGAGTGGGTTGCTATTTCCTTCTCCAATGCATGAAAGTGAAATGTGAAAGTGAAGTCGCTCAGTCGTGTCCGACTCTTTGGGACCTCATGGACTGTAGCCTATCAGGCTCCTTGTACATGGGATTTTCCAGGCAAGAGTACTGGAGTGGGTTTCCATTTTTCTTCTCCAATAGCTAGGAATAAAGTTATCTAAACAGACAAAACACATGTATGCAGAAAGACAGGCTGTATGATGAAAGATAGCCAAGTTGAAATAAACAGATAGAAAGATATGCCTTGTTCTTGACTTGAAAGAAATCAATGTTGTGAAAATGTCTATACTACCCAAAGCAATCTGAAGATTCAATTCCTCCCTATCAAACAACCAATGACATTTTTTTAAAGAACTAGGACTAATAATTTTACAATTTATATGGGGGGAAAAAAGACCCAGAAGGGCCAAAGCAATCTTGGAAAGAAAGGTGGAACTGGACGAATCAACCTTCTGACTTCAGACTATACTACCAAGACACTATGGTACAGACACAAAAGCAGAAACAGAGAGCAAAGGAACAAGACACAAAGCTGAGAGATGAACCCACACTCCTATAGGCATCTTTTCTTTGACAAGGGAGGCAAGAAGCTACAATGGAGAAAGGACAGAAAAGAGAGCCTCTTCAGTAAGTGGTGCTGGGAAACTGGACAACTACATGTAAACGAATGAAATTAGAACACTTCTTCATACTATACACAAAAATAATTCACAATGGATTAAAGACCAAAAGTAAGGCCAGAAACTATAAAATTCTTAGAGGAAAACACAGGCAGAACACTCTTTGCCATTTATCACAGCAAGACCTCCAAGAATGACTGAAATAAAAATAAAAATAAATGGCATCTAGAGAAACTTCAAAGTATATAAGCAGCAAAGAAAACTATAAACAAGATGAAAAGACAACCCTCAGAATAGGAGAAAGCAATTGTAAATGAAGCAATTGACAAAGGATTATCTACAAAGTACACAAGTAGATCATCGAGCCTAATATCAGATAAAAAGCAACCAACTGAAAAGTGACCAGAAGACATGAACAAATTTATCCAAAGACGACATTAAGAAGGCCACCAAACACATGCAAAGATGCGCCACATCACTCATTATTAATGAAACGCTAATCAAAACTACGTGAGGTATCACCTCACACCAGTCAGAATGGCCATCATCAACAATTCTACAAATAATAAATGCTGGACAGGACATGGAAGAAAGGGAACCCTCTTGCACTGTTGGTAGACATGTAAATGGATACAGCCACTATGGAGAAGGAATGTAGGTTTCTTTAAAAAGTAGGAATAAAGCTACCATATGATGCAACAATCCCCTACTGGCCATATACCCGGAGAAAACCATACCTCTAAAAAGACACATATACCCCAATGTCCACTGCAGCACTATTTAAAATAGCCAGGGCATGGAAGCAACCTAATGTCTATCAAGAGAACAATGTATAAAGAAGTCGTGGAACATATACACAATGGAATATTACTCAACCACGAAAAGGAACAATACGAGTCAGTTTAACTGAGGTAGATGAACCTAGAAACTGTGATACAGAGTGAAGTAAGTCAGAAAGAGAAAAATAAATATAGTAAATGAACGCATACACATGGAATCTTGTAAAATGGTACTGGTGAATATTTGAAGGGCAGAAACAGATACACAGATGTAGAGGAAGGACTTGTGAACTCAGCTGGAGAAGGAGAGGGTGGGATGAATTGAGAGAGTAGCACTGAAACATCACCTACTACCATATGTAAAATAGCTAGCTAGTGGGAAGTTGCTATATAACATGGGGAGCCCAGCACTGTCCTCTGTGATGACCTAGAGGGTGGGATGGCGGGAAGTGGGAGGCAGGCTCACCAAAGAGTGGATAATATACTTATGGCCTATTCATGTTGTTGTATGAGGAAAACAAACCAAACAATGTAAAGCAGTTATCCTTCAATTAAAAATTAATAAATACAATCTAAAAACTATCATTCAACACATTTGTACTGTCATCTAAAGCTATATGGGATCATCTTCTATTCCTAGCTATTTTTCCACTATAAGTGCTTATAAATGTCATTAAAGGTTTTGAAAATATGATTTTAAAATATGATTTTAATAGCTACACAGTATTGCTTAATATCTCACACATACATAATAACATTTCAGTCTCAACATAGAAACATAATACCAAAAAAGGTTTGCATTTTAAACTAAAGCTTGCATTTTAATTCAGTTCAGTGAGAATTCCTCTGAAGATCTAAAATTCTTATGAAAAGTACATTATGTCGAGTCCTTCTTGCTTTCATCTGTTATGCCATATTCTCATTTACTTCTAAGGACTCTTGGACTTTTGACATTTTTGCCTTAGGCTGTAATTTTTGACTGAGATAAAATCTTAAATTTAGATATTAAGAATGTCAAGAAGCACTCTTGTAAGTGTGAGTCACTCAGTCATGTCCAGTTATTCGTGACCCATGGACTGTAGCCCACCAGGTCCTCTGTCCACAGAATTTTCCAGGCAAGAATATTGGAGTGTGTAGCCATTCCTTTCTCAAGGGGCTCTTCCTGACCCAGGGGTCAAACCCTGGTCTCCCGCATTGCAGGCAGATTCTTTACCATATGAACCACCAGAGAACCCTAACCCTGGTGTACACGGATGTAAAACTCCTCAAAAGAATATTAGCAAACCAAATTGAAGACACATTAAAAAAGAATCATACACTATGATCAAATGGAATTTATTCTGTGCCTGCAAGCATGATTTATTATTTGCACATCAATCACTGTGATACACAATATGAGCAAAATTAAGAATGAAATCATGTGATCATCTCAATAATTGCAGAAAAAGCTTTCAACAAAGTGTAACATCAATTTTGGTACAATCTCTCAATACAGTGGTTAAACATGGAACATCTAAGGGTATATAAGACAAGCCCACCAGCTAACATCCAAGTCAGTGGTAAAGAGGTGAAAGATTTTCCTAAAAGATCAGGAATAGTACAAGGATGCCCACTCTCCCCAATCTTGTTCAACATAGTAGTGGAAGTGTCCTACCCAGAATAACTAGGCAAGAAAAGGAAATAAAAGCTCCCCATTGGAACAAATGAAGTTACACTGCCATTATTCGATTTATGACAGGATTATATGAAACCATAAAAACTCCACCAAGTAACAAGTATTAAAACTAATAAACTCAGCAATGTAGCAGGAAAATGAGCCATCAGAGAGAGAACAGACAGTACCATATACAAATGCATCAAACAACAACAAAAAACAACAACAACCATGAAATAAAATTTACCGATGAGCAGAAACACCTGTACAGTCACAGGCTCCAAGACATAGAGTCTGGATTCAATCCCACCTTACACTGACCTGCAGAGTGACCCAGGGCAAATCACACAATGATCTGAGGCTCAAATATTCAACTGTAAAATGGACACAACCCAGTATCTCCTCCCCAGGGCTGTGAAACTCCAAGGAAATGCTTATTAGGCCCGGGCATTGGAGTGTCTCCTGGAGCCTCTCCCTGTATGAAACTCTTCTAGAACTGGGCTCTCCTGATCCTGTGGGTGAGGGTCAAGTGTAGAGCCTGGGAGCCAAATGGGACTAGACAATGACAAGGACAAAAAAAATATACGTCTGTGTCAGGGAGGGAGCCACCTCCTTTCCAGATCTCAGAGTGGGCCTGCACCGAAGGCCGGGGGATGCACAATCAGATGTGAACCCCGACCCCCCCACCCCAGCAGGGGGAGCCTTCCTGGCAAGAACCTTCTCTTGGTCCGGGCTCAGTGTGATTTGGGGTGTTCCCTGAGTTCTCCAGGTCTCCACCAGGCAAAGAGCTCTTGGGACTTGGAGGTCTATTAACCACAGGTGCCTGAGAGTCAGATGACACAAGGACTAACACATTGAAATTAGCTAATTTTAAAAAATGACAGCGAATACAGGACAGGGCGGGGATGAGAAGCAGGAAGATTGACTACCTCTCAAGCCTTTGCAGAAATATCTCCACAGCAGCTCAGCAGAGCCCACAGGAGGAAAATATA
>NW_020867666.1:0-48013 GCF_003369695.1 Bos indicus x Bos taurus
CATCATGCTCGTGCTCAATGGTGTCCAACTCTTTGCAGCCCCATGGACTATAGCCTGCCAGGCTCCTCTGTCTGTGGAATTTTCTGGGCAATAATACTGAAGTGGGTTGCCATTCTATTCTCCAGGACATCTTCCCAACCCAGGAATTGAACCCATGTCTCTTGCATCTCCTGCATTTGCAGGTAAATCCTTTACCACTGAGCTACTTGGGGAAGCCCAATACAGTGCATAATTTAGTTAATCTAGGTTATCTTTCCATGAGAGGTGAGTGACTGTCTCTCTGTTATGAAATGTGCTCACAGTAAAGGGAATCCACACCAGACACCTGGAAGGCAGAGGGAGAACCATTTACCCAGCATGTCGCTGCTTCAGAGGAACACTGACATGATTGTGTAGCACTCCTGCCCCAGGGGTTACTTGTTACTCAGCCTCCCAATCACAGCCACACTTTCTCTTCAAAAACACAGCCTCTTACAGAAGATACCAGGACACATCACCAGGGTGAAAGGCCCACCTCCAGTCCCTGTGAAAAATCCTTGAAGAAACAGGCACTCTGCTCTTCCCTGTGAGAACTGGACTGGCAGGACTGGTACTACCTGGATGAAATCTTGAAATATCAGGGCAGAAGTCATCCATATGCCCAATGTCTTTGAAGAAACGATTTAAAATTCTTCCTGCAAGAATAGGATACAAAAATTACTCATTTCCTCAGATAGGAGCTTTAAGAGAAATAATTCATGAACAAATCAAAACAATATTTTTGAAGTATTGTATTTACTTTCCTGGTAATACAGTGTCCCCAGTGCAGGGACATGGGTTTGACCCCTGGTGCAGGAAGATTCCACATGCCACAGAGCAACTAAGCTGTGCACCACAACTACTGAAGTCCATGTGCCTAGAGCCTGAGCTCTGCAACAGAAAAAGCGACCACAATGTGCAGCAACAAAGACCCATGCAACTAAAAATAAATAAATTATTTTTTTAAAAGTCCACCTGCCAGTGCAGAAGACATAAGAGACAGGGGTTCAATTTCTGGGTCAGAAAGATCCCCTGGAGTTCCCCCCCAGTATTCTTACCTGGGAAATCCCATGGACAGAGGAGCCTGGCAGGCTACAGTCCATGGGACTTAAAAGAGTCAGACATGACTAGTGGTAACACCACAACAAATTAAATATATTACAAATTCATATGAAATAAGCCAATGTCAGTGGTAAAAATAAAGACAAAATAGGATGATACCTAAAGAGAAACAAAAATACCACCAAATGGCAGTGGATGGGGAATTGAAATTGAGTCCTGATTTCTACAATAATGGGGAATCTTGTGGCAGTAACAGGAAGGGTTGGTGGATTTGAGAATGTTCCCTCCCTTTAGATCCATCCCATCTAAGACTTACTCCGAGTGCTAAATTGGTAAATAAATAGTTGCAAAAACCTAAGTTAATCCTAATTGTTATACCAATTTTGCTTTAATTATCAAGATTAATTTGCCAAGTGATACTTTTTAATAAACATAATTATAACCTCCTCTGCATTTTTTTCCCCTCCAGATGGCTCACAGCAGCTCACATGTTGGGAAATTATGGCTTTGGCAATTTCCAAGTTGTAAGTTTACTACTGGGATAATAAGCTGCTATTTTCAGAGGTATACCAAATGTGACAAGCACAGACTTATGAATAAGCATCTAAGAAGACCAGAGGGATGTAGCAGGAAAACTCGAAATATTACTAAATGACCAAGAATCACTTATCATTGATTTTACTTCTCTTCTCAGAATCCACAATAATAGTATATCCTTAAGGCTGCAGGATAGAATATGAGAATTTCTGGTAAATATCTCGTGTGAACTAAAAATGTCACCTGTTACATCATTAAACAAAGGATGCTGCAGCCATCAGGACTCTGCAGCCACCCCTGCAAGGATGGTGCACCATGAGGAGACTCAGGATGAGAAAGAGCAGGACACTGGCCCCAGACAGGGGAGGGCCACCAAAGGAACTGTAGCAGGGAGGAGCCAATTTTGACTCCATGCTGGATCTGTTTCTTTGACCATTGCTATGCATTGTTTTTGTCAGGGAACCCTGCCCTCCTGCCTGAATGTTAAACTAAATTGGCTTTTATCAGCTCACAGGGAGACAATCTGACTCTCACCACCTGTGAATGGCTGCAGAAAACTGCCCTCTTATTGTGCAAGATACACTGGCCTTTTGACTTCACTTCCTCTTCGCTTCCTCTCCCCTATGTTCTGTAAAAGAACCAGGCATCCAGACCCCAATAAGATGGTTATTTTGAGATATCAGTCTGTCATCTTCTAAGTCTGCCAGGTTTCCAAATAAAGTCATTATTCTTTGCCTTAACATGTCGTCTGTAAGACTTACTGGCATTGTGAGACAAGCAGAGCGAGCTTGAACTTGGTAACAAGTAATACCACTATATGTGGTTTTCTCTTCTTGACATCACATACCAGAACAAAGACCACCATAAAATCATTTACTAAAAATTCTACTTTTGAAAATAAACACAGAGAAGAGTTCATTAATATACTGCTAAAAGAGTAATAACTGATGCCCCTAAACCTTTGGGTCCTATCTTTGCAATACTTATTTGGCTTCTATTTTCTTGAAGGAATGAATTTCTGATATAGACACAGGAGGGGGGAAACAAGATACACACTGGTATGCCTGCTGCTCTAGGATTAGTGATCTTAAAGATTTAAACTTGTTCCAAATCCTTGAAAATAAAATCAGCATCTGGAGAAGCCTACAGGTCATCAAGAGCCTGGTTAACAGTGGTCACAACCACTCAGAGGCTGTGATAACAGAAATTCACCCCACTTGATGCTCCCAAATTTATGACTGTAGTTTTCACATTAACAGGCAAAGTAGAGAGACCTCACAGCTGTAATAGCAAAGACTCTTCCAATCACTTCCTCACTCCAGCTTCATAAGATGAGATTCTGTGGGCCTCTGCAGTTTACCATGCTGTGCTCCTCACAACGCCTGGACTAAGGAACATGTGTTGAATAAATCTGCACAAGATGCTGAATTAAACAGTCTTATTTAATCCTCACAACAGTCTTGTGAAACAGGAGGGCACCATTATTCCCATTTCACAGGAGAGAAGTTCCCAGACACCATGCCATCATCCTCACTAAGGTTCATTATGCACTGACCCTGTGCTAAGTGCTGTGAATGTATTAACCTGCTTAATGCCCACAACGTCAAGATATTGGTAAGTGTGTGAATAGTATCATCATTTTATAGGTAAAAAAATTGAAACACAGAGAAAATTAAAAAACTAGCATATAGTATTAACATAACTATAATTGGCTACCACTATTAATAACTAGCACTAGGATTGAACCCAGGAAGTTGGCTCCAGGGTCCATACTTATAACCATGACAACATCCTGCCTGGAGATTTGCCTGCCCAGTAGTATCCACCTACTTTGGCCTTGATCACACAGCTAGTTGATGGCCAGGCCAAGGCTACTGCTGTCCTCTCTCCAGTCACATCCTGCCTCAACAGGTCCTGTCAATCATCACTTGCAAAAACAAAGCCTCCTGTGCCTCAGCACAAGTCTAACCAAATGAACAGAGTGGGCATGTAGGCTGATGAACTAACTCTTCATTGGAACCTAGGTCACGAGACTACCTTCAGAAGCAAGACAGGTTGAAGGCCTCAGGGAGGAGGAAGCAATCACTGGGAACCTTCAGGGACACTCTTAACACTGAAGATCCACCTGCTATAAACCACAAGACCTCTTAAACGTAACCAAAAGTCCATTGTAAACTAGAGGATTGATTTTATTAAAGAGGATGTTTATATTTCACTGATCTTGTATTTTAATTAATCTTACATTACCATTTAGGTAAAACTCAAAATATGGGCACATGTCAGAGTTCTGTGGTCCCAGAAATGGATGGACAATGAAAGAAAGAAACACACAGCCTGTCTTCAGTAGAGATTTTCCTGGAAGAAGGTCCTTCCTATTAGCTTAACACTATGTAACCAGCCAATGTTTCAACAATGAATCAAAAACATTCAACACATTTGCATCATCCTTTAGGTGGTTTCACATGCCACATAACAAATGGACTCCTAATCATCCTGCAAAGTAAAACATTCATGTATTTTAGTAGACATGTATAAATTGGAATAAAAGCTTATATGCTCCTATATTCAGATTTTCTCTGGCAGGAAAAAATTATCAGTGAAGCTTTTTGTAGAAAATGAATAACATACACATGATTTTCTTCCAAGCAGCTCTTCCTTTTCAAATATGAAATGTAACCAGGGCACTTAATGTGTTAACAAGATATATTCACTAAAAATTTTGGTGTCTGACTTACCTATTGATTTATATTGAAGAACAATACCGGAAGTTCTTAAAATGGTCTCCAACATTTTGTTGTGCAAAGTTTGTGAAGAATAAACAAGGATGTAGAATATCAACAGAGACCGTGTGATGCCAAAAAGGACAGTAGACACAGTTAACCCTGAAATAAAGAAACATCACTCAGCATAAGATCTCTGTCTGATCCTCAACCATGGTAAAGCATGGCAGGCAGTTTAAAAATATACTGTGTATTTTATTCTATAATCAAATTTGTATAGAGGGTTACATATATAAAATAAAGAATAAAAAACATATATATATATTATATATATATAAATAAAGGAGATTCTCTAAGAGTTCAATGCTTTCAAAAATACATTTCTGAAGAAAATTGTAAAATCACTGTTTTCCTCTCACTAAATAGAAATAACATGGGGTGGGGGGTAAATAAGTGTAAACTACAGCTTCCTTCTAGGCTTGCCTAATTCAATTACCAAGTTATAATAAAACTTATAAGACAGTAATTATACAAGTAGCTAATTTAAGTAATGCTCAAAATTCTTCAAACCAGGCTTCAGCACTATGTGAACCATGAACTTCCAGATGTTCAAGCTGGTTTTAGAAAAGGCAGAGGAATCAAATTGCCAACATCCACTGGATCATGGGAAAAGGCAAGAGACTTCAAAAAACATCTATTTCTGCTTTATTGACTATGCCAAAGCCTCTGACTGTGTGGATCACAATAAACTGTGGAAAATTCTGAAAGAGATAGGAATACCAGACCACCTGACCTTCCTTTTGAGAACCTATATGCAGGTCAAGAAGCAACAGTTAGAACTGGACATGGAACAACAGACTGGTTACAAATAGGAAAAGGAGTATGTCAAGGCTGTATATTGTCACCCTACTTATTTAACTTCTATGCAGAATACATCATGAGAAACGCTGGGCTGGAAGAAGCACAAGCTGGAATAAAGATTGCCAGAAGAAATATCAATAACCTCAGATATGCAGATGATACCACCCTTATGGCAGAAAGTGAAGAGGAAGTAAAAAGCCTCTTGATGAAAGTGAAAGTGGAGAGTGAAAAAGTTTGCTTAAAACTCAACATTCAGAAAACGAAGATCATGGCATGTGGTCCCATCGTTTCATTGGAAATAGATGGAGAAACAGTGGAAATAGTGTCAGACTTTATTTTTCTGGGCTCCAAAATCACTGCAGATGGTGACTACAGCCATGAAACTAAAAGACACTTACTCCTTGGAAGAAAAAGTTATGACCAACCTAGATAGCATATTCAAAGCAGAGAGATTACTTTGCCAACAAAGGTCCATCTAATCAAGGTTATGGTTTTTCCAGTGGCCATGTATGGATGTGAGAGTTGGACTGTGAAGAAAGCTGAGTGCTGAAGAATTGATGCTTTTGAATTGTGTTGGAGAAGACTTATTTTTTTTAACTTTTATTTATTTTTAAACTTTACAATATTGTATTGGTTTTGCCATATATCAACATGAATCCACCACAGGTATACACATGTTCCCCATCCTGAACCCTCCTCCCTCCTCCCTCCCCGTACCATCCCTCTGAGTCGTCCCAGTGCACCAGACCCAGGCATCCAGTATCGTGCATTGAACCTGGACTGGTGACTCGTTTCATATATGATATTATACATGTTTCAATGCCATTGCTGGAGAGGGTGTGGAGAAAAGGGAACCCTCTTACACTGTTGGTGGGAACGCAAACTAGTACAGCCACTATGGAGAACAGTGTGGAGATTCCTTAAAAAACTGGAAATAGAACTGCCTTATGACCTAGCAATCCCACTGCTGGGCATACACACTGAGGAAACCAGAATTGAAAGAGACACGTGTACCCCACTGTTCATCACAGCACTGTTTATAATAGCCAGGACATGGAAGCAACCTAGATGTCCATCAGTAGATGAATGGAGAAGACTCTGAGAGCCCCTTGGACTGCAAGGAGATCTAACCAGTCCATTCTAAATGAGATCAGCCCTGGGTGTTCTTTGGAAGGAATGATGTTAAAGCTGAAACTCCAGTACTTTGGCCACCTCATGTGAAGAGTTGACTCATTGGAAAAGACTCTGATGCTTGGAGGGATTGGGGGCAGGAGAAAAAGGGGATGACAGAGGATGAGATGGGTGGATGGCATCACCAACTCGAAGGACGTGAGTTTGAGTGAACTCCAGGAGTTGGTGATGGACAGGGAGGCCTGGCGTGCTGTGATTCATGGGGGCACAAAGAGTCAGACACAGCTGAGCAACTGAACTGAACTGAACTGAACTGAATGCTATGCTATATATATTCTAAATACTCTTGTGAATAGAGACAGTCATGATAATATTAGTCTAGCAAGCCAAATTTTGAATTAATCACACAGTTGAGGAGGAGATAACACTGTGATTTCAGGGTAAGAAAGAGAAGGAATCCTAATTCCAGACACTGGACTTCTCCTGTTTAGCTTCTCAAGTTATTAGTGAAGCCCAGGAGATGAGCAGTGTGCAAATGGGAGCTTTGCATACCTGGGAGGGAATAATGCTTTTACCTGGGGTCCTTGCTGCCAGAGGATTTCATCCAACATCATTAAAAGCCAAGGTTTATTCAGACAGAATCAGAACAATGTGAACCATGGGATGGGGATCCATTTCTAATCCCCTTACCCATCCATACAGTGATATAAGATTTAGTTAAAGCACCTATTAGAATACACAGTAGCTACATATTTCCAGTGGCTGATTTTCTCAATATTCAATCCTGGTTTAACTACCAAAATCCAGTATGGACCAACTTAAGAGTCTCCATTCAACCTCTTTTCTTCTAGTAGATCTTTAAAATAGCTATTCTAATTAATTCACAGAGTAAACATGATTCATATACTTAATCTATTAAGACATTACTGAATTACTCTGGAAGCCCTCTTGCTCACGCAGACTCATTGTAAGCACCTTAAACTCTGGTATTATAGAGCAGATGACTCAACTTTACCTGAATAAACTCCTAAGTACCAGTTCAGAACAAACACTACATCTTCATCTTCTTTTACTAATGCCCTAGAATACAGGTCACTTTGTAGATTCGCCCTATGGAACAGGAAATAAAAATATTACACTATAGATATACATAGAATTTATAAAAGTATCACAAAAAATTACCTCAATTCAAGAAATGTATTTTATACTGGAAAGTGTTTCCCAGCTCACAAGGCCCTCTGTGTGTCTCCCTTTTAAAAATCTGAATCATGACTTTCAGTTTTCAAAATTATCTGTGAAGACAGACTTAGAAAATGAACTTATGGTTGCTGAGGGGAAGGATAGATAGAATGTTTGGATGCTCATGCACATACTGATGTTTAAAACAGATAACCAACGAGGGCTTATTGTATAGCACATGGAACTCTGCCCAATGTTATGCGGCAGCATGGATTGGAGGGAAGTTTGGGGGAGAATGGGTACTTCTATATGTATGGCTGCGTCCCTTGACTGTTCATATGAAACTATCATAACATTGTTGATCGGCCATGTCCCAATACAATATTAAAAGATCAAAAAAAGAAAAAGAATTGTTTGTAAAGAAGCTGCTAAAGGGAGGGACATAGGGAGAGACCATGAGGGGATCACACACCACCCACAGGAACTTTTATCTTTCTTCAGGGAAACTACGTGAGGGTCAGAAGAGGAGGCTGAACTTGCCCCATCTCTCCCCCTGACTCTGTGGGAAAGGGGGCTTTGTGTAGATTTCGCAGCACTTTGGGTCAGACCAGGAATCACTCACCAGTAGGAAAGCCACCAGTCCTGCAGGACGTAGGCAACCTGGAGCAGGAAACAGCAGTCACTCACACACTGACATCACTGAGCCTCACACCCTGCTCACTAGGATGGGGGATGGAAAGGCTCCAGAACACTGAGACAGTCCTTCCACCTCAGGTCTACACCAAACCCCACACCCCAGATGACCACAGGTCAGGGGAGGGCATCTTACATGTTAATATCTTTAAAAGAAATCTCCTTTTCCCTAGAAGACTTTGCTCCCCAAATATAATGTACATCAATGCACATCCAAGTGGACTGCAAAAGGCAGTAATAACAGTACATATGTTCAGATTTTTTTCAAAGAAAAAGCTTGACAGGTACATTGATGGTGAGTTCTGGGTGTCAGCTTGGCTAGGTCAGTCTCCAGTGATCAACCAAACACTCTTCTAGATGTTGCTGTGAAGGTATTTTGTGGATGTGGTTCACATCCATCATCAGAACTTCAGGAGAGGAGACCACCCTCAACACTGTGGTGGCCTCATCCAGTCAGATGAAGGCTTGAAGAGCAAACCCTGAGGCTTCCTAGAGGAGGAAGAAATTCTGTCTCAAGACATCAGGGTCAGCTCCTTTCTAAGGTTTCAGTCTGCAGGCCTGCCTTTCATATTTCACATTCGCCCAGATAGGCCCAGAACTACATGAGCAAAGTCTTCGAGATAAATCTCTTAATATATATATTTAAAAATAATTACATTTTATTTTATTTTTTTGTTTGTTTTGTGTTTTTTTAAATTATTTATTTATTTATTATTATTATTTTTTTTTACTTTACAATATTGTATTGGTTTTGCCATACATCAACATGCATCCACCACGGGTGTACACGTGTTCCCCATTGTATGTAAATAAATAATTATAAAACACAGTATAAATAGTATATAAATATCAAGCTGAGTGCACAAACCAAAATAAATGCCCTTACGTACCTGAGCTGTGATGTTGACTAGTATAAGGAAGATGATGACAGGCCAGTCGGCACCAGCTGTGAAGTAATTCACATATGTCTTAAAACCAACTTTTCCTTCCAAATGGTCCTCCAGAGGTAGTGTAACCTGTATATTCTCAGTCTAGAATGGAAAAATGGCAGTGAGAGATGAAATTTTAAAAAATGAATCCCAAATTTTAGAGCTCAGCAATGTCCTCCACTGCAAAGCTGTGGGAAACACACATCTCATACACTGGTAGGAGTGCAGGATGGTCCACCTCCTACAGAGAAAGGTGGGGGGATATCTGGCCAAACCACGTATGTGTTTACACTTGGACTCAGCCATCCTACTTCTAGGAATCTGTTAGAAATAAGGAAATGTCATTCGCATGAGTTCATTCATTCAGCGTTGGGTAGTTTTGCTTAAAATACATCATGACTCTCAACTAACACACAACAAAATCAATTAACATATAAATGCAGAAGTTTGATCTAAGATAACACACAAAATGATATGGAGCTAATGTATCCCTCTAGATGACTTGTGTCATTCAATGATAGAAACATAAAACATTCTTGGGGCTCAAAATACTAGCCAAATACAGTAACTGAGTTCACAGAGAGAGCTGGAGTAATACGAGTTTGGACAGCACATTGCAAGCATATGATCTGAATTTTTTGGTTCCTAAGTTTCAGAGAGTGATTCCTGAGTTTAGAAAGTGAACAACTAATCTGAATATTTATCGGACCCATTCCAGGCTCCTGGGTTTGGATATTGAGGGTTTGGCTATCAAGGGAATATCTGTGTATGTTTTTAAGGGAGATCTAGTGCATTTCCTCATTTCTGTCTGGAGGACTTAGAATGCGTTGTAGCATTACAGGAGCCTAGTGTGTCCTTGGCTCTGCCCTGGCCACTGGGGTTCAAGGTTGATAAGATGTGGTTCTTGGTCGTGAAGGGTAAGAAAGGAGGACAGGAACTAACACCAAAGTGTCTACCATGTGTCAGGTCCTTTGCCCACATTACCTCTGACCTATCACAAACCATCTGACACCAAGGCAAAATACTACCATCAGTCACCTGCAGTGCCAGAACATTCCAATATATAGAAAATGTAGCTGATTTAACATGGCAACAGCAGGACTCAGTCTAAGGGGGTCTTCACATTAAGGCTCTGGATGCATAAGGGAAGCCAGGGACCACCAACATGACTAGGATGTAACTAAGGTAAAACCGAAGTGGCTCACAATCAGTGTGAGCCAAATGCACTCCGAAATTCATAGCAGGGCACCCGCTACTATTCTCCATAAGATTCTCCATCCTACACCCAAAGGGGAACCCCAAGCAGGCTTGCTCCGCTCATGCTCTTCTAACTCTACTAATTCCATGGAACAAGACTTTGGGAACTTAGGATCTACTTTGGGACAAATGAAGATGTCACAAGCAGACTAAAGGTCCATGAGGCCACCAAGAGCACACAGACCCAGGCACACTGCAGGGTGAGAAACTCACATCTTGGTCCTCTGGAGCCACATCTTTCAATGAGGGTCTGGGAGACTGGAAAGACTCAACCAAAGACTTAGAGATCACAGTGGGAGCTCCTGGAACTGGAGATGGTTCAGACTGCTCATTCCCCTTTTCAAAAAGGGAAAAAATATCTACCCCAGATTTCAGGAACTCAGAGTAAGTTCCTCTTTCCACCATTTTGCCCTAAAAAAAAAAAAAAGTTGAGAGAAATTAATTTATATTTGATAATATTAAACCAACCTAAATACTAATCAAAAAAGTTATCTGGTCTTAAATTATGATTTTTGAAGGAAAAAAAAATGATGCCTGGGTCTAAATTCTTGTTGACAAATCTAGTTCAGTCAACTCAGTACTGAACTGAGCATTGTGTCTCTGCCAAACCCTGTCCCTATGTCAGGTGCTGGGGGTTGTGAAAGTAAGGTGTGCTCATGTGTTAAAATGGAGGCCACTGACACGACTACCCTGGGCACTTAGGGAAGCAAGAAGTACAGAGGTTGATGGGAGGATCAGCACAGTCTTTTTAGACAACATGGGAATTGAGAGAAGCCTCATGTGACAATTCCAGGAAAGAAACTTAAACTTAACCTAGAGGTGGGCACAAGCACATCTGCATATGGGTAAGAGTCTCTCATTAAATCTTCACTGACCACTGTCACTGTCACACTATCATGTGCCCGGCTGGGATAATAGGAAACAGACCTGGAAATAGGAAATAGGAAACAGAAAATCCATGAAAGGCCTCTCCATGGTCTCCACAACTGCCTCCACACACTCAGCAAGTTCCCAACTGAAAAGTCAATATTCCACCTGATAAAGTAATTAAACAAGGAGGCCATGGGGCTGGAGTGGCTCTAAAGCCTTGGCAGTCTGTGCCCACAAATCAAAACCTAAGCCAGAATCAATGCACTCAGATCTGAGAAAAAACTTAGGAATGACCAACCACAAGCAGCCAACTAGGCTTCCCTAAATCAGGCAACTGCTTAAGCTACAGCCAATCAAATCACTTTCTTTAACACAAGTGAAACATCCTTGCACAGTTTCCCTCCCTTCCAAAGTCATATAAAATAATGTGAAGATTTTTTGCTATTTTCTGACCCCATGAAACCAAACTCAGCTGATTCACTCAGTAGCAAATAAAACATCAGAGGAAAAAAAATGTCAGGATGCAAAACTCATCAATGAGAGGAGCTCTGGTTGAGGCAGCTCAGGTGGAGGGAGCTGGCCCAGAACTCTCACTGGGACCCCTCTCACCCTCTCCCCAAAGGGGTCCACTGGGAGAAATGCAGGGAAGCATCTGAGTACCATCTGATACTGGAGAACTAGAAAATGATGCAGAATGTATTGTGTCTTGTTCCACTTGGGAGGCAAAATTCACATACCTCTTTAATGAAATCACCATTCACCACATCAAATCTGTAATATGCACAATTAAATGACTGGTAGTACAACGACAGCAATTTCACTCAGCAGTCAAGTGCTGACAATTCCAAGGGACAAGAGGGCAGCCATCCCCTCTCTGCTGTGAGAGAGGGACCTGACAAACAGTGAGGATGGTCCCCAGCTCATCCAGGAGTGCTCAGATCAGATCAGATCAGATCAGTTGCTCAGTTGTGTCTGACTCTTTGCGACCCCATGAATCGCAGCATGCCAGGCCTCCCTGTCCATCACCAACTCCCAGAGTTCACTCAGACTCACGTCCATCGAGTCAGTGATGCCATCCAGCCATCTCATCCTCTGTTGTCCCCTTCTCCTCCTGCCCCCAATCCCTCCCAGCATCAGAGTCTTTTCCAATGAGTCAACTCTTCGCATGAGGTGGCCAAAGTACTGGAGTTTCAGCTTTAGCATCATTCCTTCCAAAGAAATCCCAGGGCTGATCTCCTTCAGAATGGACAGGTTGGATCTCCTTGCAGTCCAGGAGTGCTCACCAGTGGACAAATAGTTGTTTTATTAAGTACTAAAACTAGGGGGTAGTGTCCTCAAAGGAAGCAGTAAGGGGGCCCCAAAACATCTAGGGACAGGCTAAATAGGTTATACTCCTTCCCATTGATCCTATGCTCATAACACTGTGAACACTGGGTTTACACACTAGAATCGCCCCCTCTGCACATGAAATCAACTGCTCTCAACCTTGCAAACCTTAGCCCCTTCTAGAGGAGTGGAGAAAGAGTTGACACATGGAACTGCTTCCAGAGAGGCAGGGGTTCTGTATTTTAATAATCTTTCTGGGAGCAGAGATTCATTTCAAAAGTCAGAGATCTGACCAAGGGCCTGTGGAGCACTCAGGGATTAACAACAAAGGTGCTGAGACCTAGAAGTAAAAAAGCCAAGGAGTGAAGCATCAAATGACCACTAAGTCTGAACACTTCTCCTTAACCTCCACCCCACTCTCAACCATGCTAGGAGCTGTGGGTTGGATGGTGCTCCCTCCTCAAAAGGATATGTTCAGATACGACACCTGTGAATGTGACCTTATTTGGAAGCAGGGTCTCTGCAGATATAATCAAGTTAAGATGAGGTCACACTGGAGCAGAGTGACCTTACATCCAATATGACTGATGTTCTTATGAGAAGAGACCCAGACTGACACAGGGACAATGACCATGTGACATCAGAGGCAGAGACCACAGTGCTGCAACTGGAAGACAAGGAACACCAAGCAAGGCCCGTGAACACCAGAGGCTGGAAGGAAGGATTGTCCCCTAAAGCCTTCAGGGAGAGCACGGCCCTGCCAGCACCTGGATTTGGGATCTGTAGCCTCCAGAACAGGGAGACGATAAACTTCTGCTATTATAAGTCACTCAATTTGCAGTACTAGGTTACAGTAGTTCTAAAAACTGATATTCTAGCCTGAGCCCACACTTCTGTCTTCTCAGCTTTACTAAGATTCCTAACTGCTTCTTCTGTTGCCCCTCCAGTGCATCAGAGGAATCTCATAACTCCCACATCAGACCACATCCCTTTTCTGCTCTGGACTGTGCAAGGCTTTCATCCTACTTCTGGTCCCTGCTCCCTGCCTGGAAACCACCTCCCTTTCGCTCCTCGGCTCACTCTCGTCAGACACACTGGTCTTCCTGTTGTTCCTCCAACCTGCCAGGTCACTCCCTCCTGAGGACCCCCTGCCTCAGACCCCCTCCCCCAGGTGACTGCATGGTCCCCCTACCTTCATGTTACTCAGACCCCATGAGGCATCAGCTCCTCAGGGAGGCAGCCAGGATGTCAGCCCACCCACCTCTCTTTCTGTCTCATCCTCCCCATAAGCCTTGTGAAGGTAGGGCCTTGTCCTCCTGCTGCACAGATTCCCACACATATTGGACACATAGAGACCTGGGCAGGGAGACCAGCAACTGGAGACACCAGCAGAGTGGGCATCTCTGATCTGGGCCCAAGCTCGCTTCTCGTGTTAATGGTAGATGCTCTTGAAGCAAACTAGGTATAACAATCACCTAGATACAAACAGGTATTAGTATCTCTAATTTATAAGTAATACACTTTGACTTAAGTCATGGAAGAAGAAAATAAAAAATTCTAAATAAACATTACACTTAACAGATTTCATTAGAAGAGTGATGATTCAGTAACCTAGGGTTTATGTGGCTTAGAGTGTGAAATAAAGTGAAAGGCGTTCAGTCATGTCCGACTCTTTGCGACGCCATGGACTATACAGTCCATGAAATTCTCCAGGCCAAAGTACTAGAGTGGGTAGCCTTTCCCTTCTCCAGGGGACCTTCCCAACCCAGGGATCAAACCCAGGTCTCCTACATTGCAGGAGGATTCCTTACCAACTGAGCCACAAGGGAAGCCCTAGAGTGTAGGCTTAGAGTGTAGTAGTGATATTTCTGGGCTTTCCAGGTGGCATTAGTGGTAAAGAACCTGTCTGCCAATGAGACAGTGTTTGATGATAAGAGACTCAGTTTCAGTTCCTGGGTCGGGAAAATCCACTGGAGGAGGGCATGGCAACCCCTTCCAGTATTCACGCCAGGGAAATCCCAAGAACAGAAGAGCCAGGTGGGCTACAGGTCTTTGGATTCATCCTTCAAGGCATGAACAGCAGCTCTGAGAAGAAGAGGGCATAAAACTCAGGGAGAAGAGGGCATAAAAACTCATTGAGAAGAGGGTGTTTACCATGAATGCGAGGAAAGTGAGTTGCGGGGATGTCTGTCCTTGGACACACCTGAGTGCTAGCAATTCCACAGACTTCTATAAACTACTTAGATCTCTCAGTATCAGAATATGACTTGCATCTTTTAGGTACTGCAGCTGATGAGTCACTAAGATTGTGATCTTCTCCTTCAAGGCCTGACGAATACACCTACAAATGTAAAAGGTACAGTATGCAAAAGCACGTTAATGGGGGTGCTTCAAACTGGAAACTTATATTTTTGAAAAGAATAAGACAAAGACCACACAGCAGTCAAAGATCTGCAGTTTAAATACCTAATCGATAATAAATATTAAGTAAACATAAATCCATTAATCCGACTAGGGTCTTAAATTTATCAGCAGGAAATTTGAACCTAACTCTGCTTAAAAAATTTTAAAAAGCAGTCCACTGAAGGAGGCACAAATAGCTACGGTTTTTTAATAAAATTCAGCTTAACAATTATATACATGTTTCATAAAGAAAAACAATTGAGTAATACTGAGATTCCGAATTCTACTGAACTAAAACACTATTCTATTGTTATGTAGGAATGGGAGGAGAAGGATCTATGTAATATAAAAATGTGTACATTCTTAGACAGCTTTCTAGGTGATTATAATTAATGATGCAAATATTAACAACAATAAAAAAAAAACTACTAATAGATTCTAAGTAATCTTTGCCACAGTGCATTTGCTAGACACTTGTTCCCAAAGAATGTTAGATAAAAATGAATGCCAGCGTGGCTTCCATTAGTCTCTGCAATATTCCAGAGGAATATTCCATCCAGGAAGCAATTCTTCTTCCATTAGGACTGAACACTTTCCAAACATGAACATAAAAGAACAGAATCCAAATGGCCCGAATCACAGTGGAAATCACCCAAGGTCTCAGAGCACGTGCCAGTTCTCTATAGTCAAGATCCCCCTTACTACTCAACCTTAATTTTTTTTTACAGGAGAAAAAACAAACAAACAAACAAACTTCCTCCTACATTTTAAATGCAGACCCCTAGGAACTCAGCCCAGCCTAACCTCAAAGCGTCCACAACAACCCCTCTAGGGAAGCAAGTGCCCAAGTGATCACAGGCAGGTCTGAGTGCCCCAGGTCCAGGCCCAAGTGATCCCAGGCAGGTCTGAGTGCCCCAGCCCCTCATAGAGAAAATCTCAGGAACCTGGGCCAGAGCTCAGCCTGTGAGTGAGTCAGATGGAGAGTCTGGAGGCAGCAGACTGCAGCTCAGTCCCTCTCAGGAGCCTGACAACATCAGACAAGAGACTAAACCTCAGTTTCTTCATCTCAGAATGTCAATGATAACGTCATCCACACGTTCTGAGAAATCAAACCACCAACACACTCAGTAAACGTCAGCCCCCTTCTCTGCTCTTCCCTAACCAAAAGTGGTCCCGTGCTTTGGATTCAGTACAGAAGAGTCCTAAGGGGACACTCTGGACACTGGGTCTATGATCAGAATCAGGACCCCAGGACTCAGACACACAAACCATTGCTTCATTAAGTCCAAAGGATTCATTTTTACCCT
The DNA here is from genome assembly GCF_003369695.1 of Bos indicus x Bos taurus. Classification (NCBI taxonomy): domain Eukaryota; kingdom Metazoa; phylum Chordata; class Mammalia; order Artiodactyla; family Bovidae; genus Bos; species Bos indicus x Bos taurus. Next base: position 16,294 of record NW_020867666.1, read on the forward strand.
TTAACATGTGTTAGTTCAGCGTTCATACTAAGTTTCTTGACTAACACTTTTTTCAGATATCGTACTAAAGCATTTAAATAGAATTTTTTCTCCTTAATTCATAATTACTTGCCAGCAGTCTCAGATGATTCGTTAATTGTTAGAAGATTGGACTTGTTAATCAAATCCAATGGGCTGTTACGTCCAAGATGGACAACACAAAAGTTTTAAAATGTTTTCTCAACAGCCCATCACAGATGAGGTTACATAATTTTAATGAAGTGATCAATTGGTGGCTTTATATTTTTTCCTAAAAAAATGCTTTTATCCAAATCATTAGGAAGATACACTATTTTCCAAGTTTGTAGATTAAAAATTTCCAAGTCATGACATAGAAATTACTGAGTCAGCAACCAGTTGTTTAGCTGTTATTCTGATATAAAGACTGTGTTAATCCTATAACCTTACATATAATCATATATAAGGGCTGGCCCCTGATAGCTCAGTTGGTAAAAAGTCTGCCTGCAATGAGGGAGACCTTGGTTTGATCCCTGGGTTGGGAAGATCCCTTGAAGAAGGGAAAGGCTACCCACTCTAGTATTCTGGCCTGAAGAATTCCTACAGTCCATGGGGTCACAAAGTGTCAGACACGACTGAGCAACTTTCACTTTAAGACAGGACACATCCTGTGGTGGAGGGGACACAAATGAAACAGACAGAGGCCCCACCTCCATTCATTCAATGGGCAGAGGTTTGTTGAGGAGCCAAGCACTGTCTTAGGTGCTGAAGATACGCTGAAGTCAAGATAGAAGACAATACTCTGCACCGTGCATAGGGGGGACCACTGAAAATGCACTAATGGGCCGTGATGTGTGCTCTAAAAAAAAGCAAGGGGGCTGCTGTCTTAGATAGGGAGACACGGGACCCCTGAGACTCTCTGGGGAAACATCCTGGAAGAAGACAAAGCAGGTGCAGGGGTTCTGGGACTGAACACGCTGGGCTAAGGCGCCTTCCTGCATTCACAGCTTGGGGGCACTCATAAATGGCCAAGAGCACCCACTGAGGGCTGTGAGAAGATGGAAGGCAGGGGCAACTCCTGGAGGAGCGGGAGGGAATGGCAGGGCCCATCTTCCACCTTCCTTCTGGGTCCTGGCACACTGCTCCCTGGCTGTGGGACAGAGGGACTAGTGTGCACAGACAGACCAGGTGAGAATGGACCCCCACAGAGCCAGCACAGCTGGATACTGAGTGAATATGGGGATGAGCTAGAAATGCTTATGGGGGCAGAAGAAGCCTATTCTCTATTTGAGGACCTGTAGCTGCTCCCTGAATGTGAAGAGGGGTCTGTGAAGGGCTGGAGCAGGAGGGTGAGCTGTGTAGACAGCAGCGTGGGAGTCTGATCAGCACAGAACTGAAGACTTGATAATGCAGGAGGCAGGGGTCTGGATGTGGGGCTGAACCAGGACAGAATCCACAGCTGGACACAGGTGGGACAGCATCAGTTCACCCAAGGCCACTCATCTTCTGTGGGTGACAGAACCCATTTACTGTTCACAGCATGATGTAAAACTCACGAACCTTAATGACCATCCTCCATTACTGAAGGAATCTTCTAATCATAAGTAAAAGTGTGATTCATTCACTTTTAATACAAAACCCTTCACATGACTAAGCTTCCACGTGACCACCATCTCTCACAGCATATTGTTCTGTCCAGTTCTCTAACTTGAGAACACTCTCCAGCTGCTGCTGAGTGAGTTCCTAATTTGCTTTCATGCTCTCTGCTTTTGCTTTAAGTCACCCTAGAGAATGTGGTTCTGATTAGCAAACAACAGTTTTAAGCCTGCTTCTATCAAATATATATCCAAAGTGGTGTGCCCAAAATATTTGAGAGGATTTTATAAATATCTCCTGTGTTTGAAAAAGAGCTCAGGAGAACTTCTATGATCAGCACACTATATTTGACACCAAATGCCTTCCCCTGTGACACGGATGCAACAGCCAGTAGAATCTTCCTGCCCTGATGGGAACTTGTGCAGATGCAAACAAGACATTTGTGAGCTCAGGGTGGGGTGCTGGGAACAAAGAGGCTGAGATGCCAGGAGCGTGGAGGTTGGGAATCCCTGTCACAGCACTAGCTCCTGTCCCTGAACTCATGACAAGACACAGGCACTTCTCTAAGGGAAAATTCATCAAGCCATGGACAGGAGAGGCTGGGAAAGAGGGGTCAGATCAGAGAGCTAGAGACCTTGCCACGTGTCATCTGCCCTGTTCCCTCTTGTTCTCAAGGATTTTGTGCTACTATTCAGGTTTGTATGTGTGTTACAATATACCTAACATGAAATTTACCATTTTAACAATTTTAAGCATATAGCTTAGTGGCATTAAGTACATTCACATAGTTGTGCAGCCATCACCACCATCCATCTCCACAACTCTTTCATCACCTCAACACTCAGCACATTTTACATACGGACAGGTCCCATCAAAGACTAACGACCCCTGTTTAGTGGACGTGGAATCCCAGCTCCTCGATTCCAGAGCTCAGAGCTCCTCACACATCTTCCTCTCACACACTGGACTCTGCTGAAGTCTCTTCACTTGGATATTCTGGACCTGCTGTAAATAAGTCCCCTCAAATTCACTTGACACTTTAACCATCAGTACTGTAGAATTCAGTGACAGAGACTTTTAAAAGGTAACCATTACCCTTAATTATACTGGACCTAATTTAATCTGACTGGTGTGCTTAGATAAAGAGGAGACTAAGACATAAGGACATGGACACAGGCATGTAAATCAGTGAAGTTAGAACACACCCTCTCACCATGCACAAAAATAAACTCAAAATGGATTAAAGACTTAATCACAAGATGTGACACTATAAAACTCCAGAAGAGATTAGAGGTAAACTTTCTCTGACAAAATTATACCAATGTTTTCTTAGGTCAGTCTCCTAAGGCAATAGAAATAAAAGTAAAAATATACAAATGGGGCCTCCCTAGTGTTGCACTGGTAAAGAACCCGTGTGCCAATGCAGGGGACATGGTTTCGATCCCTGGTCCAGGAGGGTCCCATATGCCAAAGAGCAACTAAGATCATGCACCACAACTACTGGGCCTGTGCTCTGGGGCCCAGGAGCCTCAGCTACTGAGCCCACATATCCTAGAGCCAATGCTCTGCTCAAGAGGAGCCACTGAAATGAGAAGCCCACACACTGCAACTAGAGAGAAACCCCTGTTCATCACAACTAGAGGGAAAGCCCCACAGCAACAAAGAGCCAACACAGCCATAAATAAATATTTTTAATTAAAAAAAGTAAACAAATGGGATGTAATCAAACTCACAAGCTTTTCACAGCAAAGGAAATTATAAACACAATGAAGAGACAACCTACAGAATGGGAGAAAATACTACAAATGATGTGACCAACAGGGGCTTAATTTCTAAAATATACAAACAGCTCATACAACTTAACAGCAACAACAACAACAAAATCCAATCAAAAAATGGGCAGAAGAACTAAATGGACATTTCACCAAAGGACACATACAGATGGTGAATAGGCACATGAAAAGAAGCTCACCATTTTGAATTATTAGAGGAATGCAAATCAAAACTGCAATGAGGTATCACCTCATTCCATTCAGAATGGTCATCATTAAAATAACAGTGGCTGAGGGAGAGTGGGGGTAAAAGGAACCCTCCTACACTGCTGGTGGGAATATCAGCTGTCGCAGCCATTATGGAAAACACTATGGAGGTTCCTCAGAAAACTAAAAACAGAATTACCTTATAATCCAGTAATCCCACTCCTGGGCATATATCTGGAGGAAACTATAAATCAAAAAGATACATGCACCCCTATGTTCATAGCAAAACTATTCACAATAACCGAAACATGGAAATAACCTAAATGTCCATAGACAAATGAATGGATAAAGAAGATATGATACATATAGACAACGTAACACCACTCAGTCATAAAATAAAAAGAAAGAAAGAATACCATTTGCAGAAATGTGGATGGACCTAGACTTTATCATACTAAGTGAAGTAAGTCAGAAAGAGAAAGACAGTTATCATGTATCACTTATACGTGGAATGTAAAATAAGGCAAAAATGAACCTATCTACAAAACAGAAACAGACTCACAGACATAGTGAACAGACAGGGTTGCATGGGTGGAGGGGGTGTTGGGGAGGGATGGACTGGGAATTTGGGGTTAGCAGATGCAAACTGTTACGTGTATAATGGACAAGGTCCTACAGTATAGTGCAGAGAACTATATTCAATACCCTGAGATAAACCAGAATGAAAAAGTATTAAAAAGAATGTATATATGTGTATAACTGAACCACTTTGCTGTACAAAGAAATTAACACAATATCAACTATATCTCAATAGAAACATTAAAACAAAGGGACAGAGATACAGGGGCTCTCGAGGACAGAGGAGAGATCACCTGAGGACACCGTGTGGTGGCCGCTGCCAGTGAGCAAGGAGAGTGTGCTCAGCAGAGACCAAAGCTGCCCGCACGCTGAACTCCCAGCCTCGAGAACTGTGAGAGAATCAATTTCTATTCTTCAAGCACCCCCATCTGTGACAACTTGCTATAGACTGAATGTTTTTTCTCCTCAAAATTAATGCATTAAAAGCTATTCCCATTGTGTTGGTATTAGGAGGTGGGGCCATCGGAAGGATTAGGTCATGAGGGTAGAACCTGCATACATGGGATTGGTGTCCTGATAAAAGGAACTACATGACTCCCTCACCCTTCCACCACGTGAGGACACAGGAATCAGACCCTCATCAAACGCTGAATCTCTCAGCACCCTGACCTTGGACTTTCTCAGCCTCCAGAACCAAGAGAGATAAACTTCCATTATTTCTAAGCCGCCCAGGTTCTGGTCTCCTGTGAGAGCAGCCTGGACGAACACAGCCCCAGCAAATTGACACAGGACCTCACAGCAAGAATTTCCAAACAGCTTCTCTCTGCCAAACACCCTGCCTCCTCCAGGTGAGGACGTGCCTGCTGTCCTCCTCACAGCCCTGCTTCCTCCTCCCTCCACACCTGAGCTTCTACCCTTCCTTCAGCAAAGAACTGGGTCCTCTTCTCAGCCTCCACACACCTGCCCAGCCTGCAGGACCCCAGGGCATTGCCAACCCAGCCCCAGGCACAAGGAGCTTTCCAACTTCAGTGAAAGCCTCCAGCTGACACTTCCACTTGTTATTTCCTACCTTGTATAGAAACTCTCTAAACCTTGACTCAGCTGACCTTTCCACAGGCATCTGTCTTAACAAGCACCACATAGAGACAGGTTCCTCAGAGGCAGGAATAACAGCTGGGCATCCTAGTCTCCCTTGTTCGGTGTGTGGTCCTTCCTCTCTCCTGGCTCACTGTGTTCCTTGTAAACTGAAAGGTTTTGTGCAGTAACATCTGTAAGGGCATCGATCTCAGTGCACACAGTAGGGTGTTAATAAGTGCAGCTGGAAGGCTCATTGGCTTTAACAAGGTGAACAACAGCAAGAGAACTAACTGTGGGGTAGATGTGGAGGCTGCTTCAGAAAGAGCAAATTCATGAGGCTTTCAAAGAGGTCAGTCTAGACTCCACCAGAGGCCTTGGTCAGCATGTGTTAGGACAGAGAGGCATCAGAGCTGTCCACTTTCAGGAGTTCTGTGGCCAAGAAAGAGCCACTGACAACAAATTGCAGAACAAAGTGAGAGTCAGGACTTCAACCAAGATACTGAGTTTCAAATTCAAGGTAACCCCACACGAGGGTCTAAATATTAATTCTAGTAAGGACCCATGAAGCAATGTTAAACACCTGAGTCATACTCAGATGTGAAATAAATCATCTGTAAATTCTAGACTTTATTAAGTATTTCCAAACCAATGGATTAATAAACCAACAGTCTTTCCATGGAAGCCCTATGTTGGTACTGAAAACTTCACTTCTAATGTGTCTTCAACACATGATGGAGGAAAAGGATTGGCATCCAGTTATCAGGTTCCCAAGGCCTACTCTTTGATTTAAAATTTTTACATCATTCTTATCCCTAGGGTCTGGATCCATTACCTGCAAGTCATGGGGCAATCAGCCATCTATCCCTCACTCCCTAAAGCACCGACCCCACTCTCCTCCACACACTCGAAGCACCTGCTGTATTTTCCTGTCCTAACTTCATCATGATGCAAAACTTCTCTATGATGGATCTTGTGTGGAGGGAAGGGAGGGGAGGGAGGAACACCAAGGCAGAGAGAGCTGAAACTCCTAAAGCACAAAGGCTTTCCTGAGCTCCCTTCTCTACAGCGTTCTTGGAAAGCAGAAATGATAGAAAACAGAAGCAAACTCACTGTTCAAACAAGTGCCTGCTGACTCCTGCGTCCACTGCGCTGAACGGATCGTCCAGGAGGTAAATGTCCGCATCCTGATACACGGCTCTAGGAAACAGAGAGACGTCAGGAGAGGACACTTCACACTCCCTGGGTCTCGTCTCTGAATCATGATGGCATCCAACAACTCCATGTTCATTCCAAGAGCCCAAGGAAAAGACCAAGACCCTGCTTCACACAGGCCCGCCCGGTGAGCTGGGTCTGCATGCTCACGTCCACTAGGAGCCGCGGAGGAGGAGGAGCAGGATGGCAACTGAAACCCACTTACCTGGCGAGGCTGACCCGGGCTTTCTCTCCTTCACTCAGTGGGGTTCCTCCATCTCCTCTCACAATTTCATCTTCCTTCAAATTCTGCAAATCCTGCATGGAGATAGAAAAGGAAAAAAGAAAATGACTTAAAATGTGCTCTCCTTCTACCACCCTAACATTTTAGCATCATTTCTTCATATAAGTATTTAATCAACAGCAATGGGCTTATTTCATAGTGACTAAACTGTAACCAGGAAATTTAATAAAACCTCTTAGGGCTCTTCATTTGTTTTTCATTCTGTATTTTTTCGAAGCATTTATGCATTTGACCACTTTAACAGGTATTTATTGAGGACTGACTACACACCAGGCATTGTTCTGGGCACAATGAATTCAGCCATGAGGAAACAGACCCCTAGAATTTCTTTCCATGGTGGGGGATGATGGTATGGAAAATTAACCCAAGCACAAGAACTGAGGACAAGAAAGAAAAGCAAACCAGCTCAGGGGATGGAAAGTGAAGGAAGAAGTGAGTCCACACTGGGGTGTGAGGGCTCTGCTCAGAGGAGCTGTGAGCAAATCTGGGGAGGGGGAGGGGCTCAGGCAGACCTGGAGAGGCTGCTCCACAAAGAGGGAGGGGCGGGTGCAGGGGCCACAGGGAGATTCACAAGGGGTTCAGGACAAGCAAGGAGGCCAGGAGAGCAGTAAGAATGAGGGGAGTGAGGGCAGAGACAGAGCAGGAGGAGCCTGGTAAGGAGGAGGGGGAGGGGAGGGCTGACATGGTCTGAGGTTTACAAAGAAAACTCCTGTGCTTTGCAGAAACAAGAAGTAAGTGGGGAAGGATGAGGGCAGATACAAGTGAGGGCATTACTGGAATAAGCTAGAAAACAGTGGGAATGGAGAGACAGGGTCACATTGCAGAGACATTTGGAAGGCAGAGTCTGTAAGACCTACTGACAGGATGGGTGTTGGCTCTAAGAGAAGAGGACTGTGGTGTTTGGGTTGAAGAAGGGGAAAGACCGGGTCTCCATTTACTGACTTGAGGAAGATAGCAGATGCAGGTTTAGGAGGCTTTTCTTGTGGACAAGCTGAGATGACCTCTTGGTGATGCCACCGAGTGCCACCAGTGCAGCTGGACATGCAGGTGTGAAGGTCTGTGCCAGCGACACAGGTGTGAGAGCTGGTGGCCAAAGTTGGTGAAGGCACAGGATTTATTGTATCTTAAATTATCACTTTTGCTGATCTTGGTCTCTGCTTCTCACTTTCAGAGAAGGAATAACACCTGACCAAGGTCTTCACAGTAATACTTAAGGCAAGTCATAGGGTGATAGACGAGGTCTGTACAAGAAATGGGACCAGAAAGAGTAGGCTAGGCAGGAAAACCAAAAGGAAAGAAACAGTGTGTTTGACGTACACCAAGCAGATCAGCTGGACTAAGTAGATGCTTGTCTGTGAAAGTAGGAAAAACTCAAAGTTAAGAAGGATATGAAGCTTTGACTTGAGGATCTGGGACTCTACCATAAGTTATATTTGAATGCTATTTAAGAAGTAAATAGACAAATCAGTCTAATTTCCTGCATCTGGGGAAATTAAAAAAAAAAAAATGACAACAATATCCCCCAAATGACAAAATAACAATCAAGTTTCAGTTCAGTTAGTCAGTTCAGTCGCTCAGTCATATCCAATGCTTGGCGACCCTATGAATCGCAGCACGCCAGGCCTCCCTGTCCATCACCAACTCCCGGAGTTCATTCAGACTTACATACATTGAGTCAGTGATGCCATCCAGCCATCTCATCCTCCGTCATCCCCTTCTTCTCCTGTCCCCAATCCCTTCCAGCATCAGAGTCTTTTCCAATGAGTCAACACTTCACATGAGGTGGACAAAGTACTGGAGTTTCAGCTTTAGCATCATTCCTTCCAAAGAAATCCCAGAGCTGATCTCCTTCAGAATGGACTGGTTGGATCTCCTTGCAGTCCAAGGGACTCTCAAGAGTCTTCTCCAACACCACAGTTCAAAAGCATCAATTCTTCAGTGCTCAGCTTTCTTCATAGTCCAACTCTCACATCCATACGTGACCACTGGAAAAACCATAACCTTGACTAGATGGACCTTTGTTGGCAAAGTAATGTCTCTGCTTTTCAATATGCTATCTAGGTTGGTCATAATTTTTCTTCCAAGGAGTAAGCGTCTTTTAATTTCATGGCTGCAGTCACCATCTGAAGTGCTTTGGAGCCCAAAAAAATAAAGTCTGACACTGTTTCCACTGTTTCCCCATCTATTTCCCATAAAGTGATGGGACCAGATGCCATGATCTTCGTTTTCTGAATGTTGAGCTTTAAGCCAACTTTTTCACTCTCCACTTCCACTTTCATCAAGAAGCTTTTTAGTTCCTCTTCACTTTCTGCCACAAGGGTGGTGTCATCTGCATATCTGAGGTTATTGATATTTCTTCCAGCAATCTTGATTCCAGCTTGTGCCTCTTCCAGCCCAGTGTTTCTCATGATGTACTCTGCATTTAAGTTAAATAAGCAGGGTGACAATAAACAGCCTTGACTACTCCTTTTCCTATTTGGAACCAGGCTGTTGTTCCATGTTCAGTTCTACCTGTTGCTTCCTGACCTGCATACAAATTTCTCAAGAGGCAGATCAGGTGGTCTGGTATTCCTATCTCTTTCAGAATTGTCCACAGTTTATTGTGATCCACACAGTCAAAGGCTTTGGCATAGTCAATAAAGCAGAAATAGATGTTTTTCTGGAACTCTTGCTTTTTCCATGATCCAGTGGATGTTGGCAATTTGATCTCTGGTTCCTCTGCCTTTTCTAAAACCAGCTTGAACATTTGGAAGTTCACGGTTCACATATTGCTGAAGCCTGGCTTGGAAAATTTTGAGAATTACTTTACTAGCATGTGAGATGAGTGCAATTGTGTGGTAGTATGAGCATGCTTTGGCATTGCCTTTCTTTGGGATTGGAATGAAAACTGACCTTTTCCAGTCCTGTGGCCACTGCTGAATTTTCCAAATTTGCTGGCATATTGAGTGCAGCACTTTCACAGCATCATTGTTCAGGATTTGAAATAGCTCAGCTGAATTCCATTACCTCCACTAGCTTCGTTCATAGTGATGCTTCCTAAGGCCCACTTGACTTCCCATTCCAGGATTTCTGGCTCTAGGTGAGTGATCACACCATCATGATTACCTTGGTCTTGAAGATCTTTTTTGTACAGTTCTTCTGTGTATTCTTGCCACCTTTTCTTAATATCTTCTGCTTCTGTTAGGTCCATACCATTTCTGTCCTTTATTGAGCCCATCTTTGCATGAAATGTTCCCTTGGTATCTCTAATTTTCTTGAAGAGATCTCTAGTCTTTCCCATTCTGTTGTTTTCCTCTATTTCTTTGCATTGATTGCTGAGGAAGTCTTTCTTATCTCTTCTTGCTATTCTTTGAAACTCTGCATTCAGATGCTCATATCTTTCCTTTTCTCCTTTGTTTTTCACTTATCTTCTTTTCACAGCTATTTGTAAGACCTCCTCAGACAGCCATTTTGCTTTTTTCCATTTCTTTTCCATGGGGATGGTCTTGATCCCTGTCTTCTGTACAATGTCATGAACTTCTGTCCATAATTCATCAGGCACTCTATCTATCAGATCTAGTCCCTTAAACCTATTTCTCACGTCCACTGTATAATCATAAGGGATTTGATTTAGGTCATACCTGAATGGTCTAGTGGTTTTCCCTACTTTCTTCAATTTCAGTCTGAGTTTGGCAATAAGGAGTTCATGATCTGAGCCATAGTCAGCTCCTGGTCTTGTTTTTGTTGACTGTATAGAGCTTCTCCATCTTTGGCTGCAAAGAATACAATGGATCTGATTTTGGTGTTGACTATCTGGTGATGTCCATGTGTAGAGTCTTCTCTTGTGTTGTTGGAAGAGGGTGTTTGCTATGATCAGTACATTTTCTTGGCAAAACTCTATTAGTCTTTGCCCTGCTTCATTCTATATTCCAAGGCCAAATTTGCCTGTTATTCCAGGTGTTTCTTGACTTCCTACTTTTGCATTCCAGTCCCCTATAATGAAAAGGATATCTTTTTTGGGTGTTTGTTCTAAAAGGTGTTGTAGGTCTTCATAGAACCATTCGACTTCAACTTCTTCAGTGTTACTGATTAGGATTAGACTTGGATTACTGTGATATTGAATGGTTTGCCTTGGAAACGAACAGAGATCATTATGTCAGAAGTCTTTGAATTATCTACTAAACCCCTCAGGCATCAACCTAAGATACACAGCAGTACCTTTCTGCAGATGACGCCCTCACTCTCTGTCTCTACTTTAGCAAATTTGGGGAGAAAGTGGGTAGCACCCTGGAGTCTGCATGATAAACAAGTCCTTTGATCTCCCTAAGTCTCACATTCCTCTTCTACAGAATGTGCTAAAAAACGAAAGTCACTAGATTCAAAAGTGAGAACACCCTCTATCAATGGAAAAATGACTGAAATTGATTATAACTTGCTACTGGTGGCTGATGCCTATTTTCCCATCAAACCAACAGTGGGACCACATTCACACTGTGGCTAATAATATGCAAAGCACATGACCATAAAGAGAAGAAAGAAGGTGTCTTCATCGTAACCCTCCCTGACAGGCACACAGACACACAGGTTCCCTGCTCACTCAAAGCTTAACTGGGGTACATCCAATGAAAGGCAGCAATTGGTCTGTCATGAAAATTCATCATTATTTCACCTTCTTTCTTTGTTGAGTTCAGAAGTTATTACCATCCATTGCTTTGGTTTTCATGAACAACAGTGAGCCATTTTAAGACAGGTTCCCAGCCCTAAACACACACACACACACACACACACACACACACACAGAGTTGTTGGCCTCTATTTCACTGTTGAAATCCTTGCAAACTATTCCACTTAGCTTTTATGCTTTGATTCTATGTTGTTTCATTTTGTTTCTCAAAATAGTAACACATCATAACACAGCAATCTTAATCATGATCTAGAAAAGGCACCTAAATCCACTTATTCACTTAGCATAGTTAGGGCACAAGAACAGGCTCTCTCTGAATCTGGTAGCAGTACTATAAGCATGTTATTGACTCTGACGATTATTTATGAACCAGCCCCAAATGGGAAAAATATTTCACAGAATTTGAAATAAAATCCAAGTCAGGTTATTCCACCTTTAGAATAGCAGACACACAAACTAGAGGCAAACTAGGAAATGGTGATGCTGGTTTGGTGCCATCCATCCAGAAGCACATCTAGGGCCCTTCAGCGATGGTGGAGACTTACAGTAGAAGCACCACAGAGCAAACTGCTGAAATGGTAAATGTGGGTCTGGACATAAGGCCCTAGCAGAAGAGGGCTAGACTCTAGAGTCGAGCAGCAGGAGCCCTGCTTTCCTTCACAGCTTTTTTTCCATGTGGAATCACCCCTCCTCTCATGGCCTGTCAATATTCTGCCCATTTTCCCAGGCTCATCCCAAGCACCCTCCCATGGAACCATCCTGGACTCATCCCTTCCTGCTGGGTTCCTAAGGCTCTGTTTACACCTCTCATCTCTCATGAAGGACAATCTTATTCTGCTCCATCATTTGTACATGTGCACACAGCTTCTCTCAGCTCCTGGGGGGCAAGATCTGTGCACCAAGCTCTGTGCTGGACCCTGACGCTGATTATTTCTAATCCTCACAACCTCACAGGAAGTCCTGGCCCCATTTCACAGATGAGGAAACTTAGACGAAGTAAGGCCATATCACTGGTCTGAGGATTGTCAACTGCTAAACAGAAGAGCTGGAATCTGAACCAGATCATGTCCTTTTGAACCAGTTCATAGCCTTATGCTCTTTCACATCACGCTGCCCAGGTGGTGACAGAAGATTATATTTGAAATGAAGGCAACGCTAAAATAACTCAAGTCTCAAAGGCCTCTATACCTAGACACAGAATGATCAGTTAACTTATTATCCTATGATTGTTAAGGCAGTCTGAAAAGAAAATGTCCAAGTTGGCAGGAATGTGTAAATATTAGATGAAAGTACAAACTTACAGGCATCCAAGAGGGATTTGTAAGGTCAAGCAATCTATGTGGGAAAACATCAAACTAGAATTTATCAGCATAATACCTTAATGTAATGCCTAAAATTTTTTTTAAATCCTTAAAAGCTTTTTATAAAACAAAAAATTTAAAGTTTTTAAAAGTGGTTAAAGATAATAGACAGTCAAATGTTACATACTATATTGCTTATGGTAACAGAATATGTTTACTGTTGATTTATGTGGCATCTGGTCCCATTACTTCCCAGCAAATAGGTGAGTAAAAGGTGGAAACAGTGTACAAATTTTATTTTCTTGAGCTCAAAAATCACTGCAGATGAAAAAAAGAAAAATCACTGCAGATGGTGACTGAAGCCATGAAATTAAAAGATGCTTGCTTTTTTGGAAGAAAAGCTATGACCAACCTAGACAGCATATTAAAAAACAGAGACATCACTTTGCTGACAAGGGTCCATATAGTCAAAGCTATGGTTTTTTCCAGTAGTCGTGTATGAATGTGAGAGTTGGAGCATAAAGAAGGCTGAGTGCCAAAGAATTGATACTTTTGAATTATGGTTCTAGAGAAGTCTCTTGAGAGTCCCTTGGACTGCAAGGAGATTAAACCAGTCAATCCTAAAGGATCAGATCAGATCAGATCAGTCGCTCAGTCGTGTCCGACTCTTTGCAACCCCATGAATCGCAGCACGCCAGGCCTCCCTGTCCATCACCAACTCCTGGAGTTCACCCAGACTCACGTCCATCAAGCCAGTGATGCCATCCAGCCATCTCATCCTCTGTCGTCCCCTTCTCCTCTTGCCTCAAATCCCTCCCAGCATCAGAGTCTTTTCCAATGAGTCAGCTCTTCGCATGAGGTGGCCAAAGTACTGGAGTTTCAGCTTTAGCATTGGAAAGACTGATGCTAAAGCTGAAGCTCCAATAATTTGGCCACTTGTACAAACTGCCAACTCATTGGAAAAGACCTTGACACTGGAAAAGACTGAGGGCAGGAGGAGAAGAGGACGACAGAGAATGAGATGGTTGGATGGCCTCACCGACTTGGTGGACATGAGTTTGAGCAACTTCTAGGAGATGGTGAAGGACAGGGAAGCCTGGAGTGCTGTACTCCACGGGGTCAAAAACAGCTGGACAGGACTTAGTGACTGAACAACAATGTCTACAGATGAACTAACCTGAGGTCTAGTATCTGCTTTGGAATACCAGGGGATGGCACGGGGTGTTGGGTGGAGGGGTGGCATAGGGCAAGGGTAAAGACCCAGCAAGACTGGCCACCAGCTGACCTGGTGACCAGGTTCAGCTGACCCAGCTGAACCTGGAGGTAGGAACATGAGGGTTCATTACACAGTGCTCTCTATTCTTACAAATTTTTGTTAATTGTCCATTAAAAAAAGAATCTAAAAGTGAATGAAACCACTAAATGAAACAAAGGCATTCTGTGACCATCATTATCACACCAGAATTAAAACAACAACGCATATGACTGCATACTTAAGCAGAAGTCCAGCTTAAAGCAACAAATAAAAGACCTTTCAAAATCAAATAAAAAGAACTTTCAACAAATCTTAGAGCTTAAACCAATATTATCATTATTTGAAATTTGAGTACATGCAACTCAAGAGTCATTACTTACCTCTTCCAAAGCACAAGCCCTTATTACTTTTTCGTATCGGTCTTTTTCATATTTCTTCCCAAATAAAATGTTACTCCTCACAGTTCCTGGAAACACCCAGGGCTGCTGAGAAACATATGCGATCCTCCCGTGCACGCTGACCTTCCCCTGTCTGGGGGGCAGCTCCCCCAGCACAGCACGTAATAGTGAGGACTGAAACAGAAGGCAACACACACGTATGAACAGGCAGCACTCAAGATGGAACATGCCCCACAGCACAGCGGCCCCCACCCTGGTGCTTGATCAATGATATCAGAACAGGATAAAGTACAGCTCTGGAAGTTGCAGGAAAAAGTGGAAAACAGCACTATTGGTCAATGTAGACTAAAGATTGGTAAGGAATGTTAATACTGTAACAATCCACTCTGCCAGAGTTTCCCCCAAATGAAGTGCTCTACTCAGCAAAGACTAAGAATGTTTAACATCTTTCACTAGCAGAGCAGACCAGCATGATGTGTACTTTCTGTATCTGATGTTTAATGCAGTTGTTCTTGCATCTGGGTATCTTTTACTTGACAAATACTTTTTCTTAAAAAGCAGTGTGGGGAGGAGAGGAGCAAGGAACCATGGCTGCTATGGTAGCTCTTTGCAGTGGGCTAGGGAAGAGAAAGTTGACACGTTTTACAACAGCTGTTGTCTGCCTCATAAATCCTGGGATTCATGCAGTGCTGTGGAGAAGTTGTTCACAATATAAACAGGTAACCAGCAACAGGGACCTGCCTATCCCAATGGAAAATCCTTATAAGGAGCCTCTGAAAAAATGTATCTTGTATGAAAAATGTGTAGATCATAAGAATCTACAGCTTTTATTCTAGTTTATTTCTCCATTTACTGGATGCATTTATGGAAGGCATATAACAGGTCTTTGTGGGAACAAACAAAAAGAAATCACAAAAGCAATTAAGAGAGCTCAAATTTCGGGGTTTATGCCAATTACATACAAGGATCCTGCCTATCTCAAAGACCCTAAAGTTTGTAACATCAAATATAGGGAGTAAATTATATAAAGTTATCATCAATAAACGTAATTTGCAACAAGAAAAAAGTTATGTGGGGATTTCCCTGGTGGTCCAGTGATTAAGAATCCGCCTTCCAGGATGGGCGGAAGGCACAGTTTGGGAGTTCAGGTGGACAGGTACACACTGCTGTATTTGAAATGGATCACCAGCAGGGACCTACTCTATCGCTAATGGAACTCTATTCAATGTTACATGGCAGTCTGGATGGGAGGGGAGTTTGGGGAAGAATGGATACATGTATATGCATGGCTGACATACACCCTTCACTGTTCACCTGAAACTATCAGAACATTGTTAACTGGCTACAACCCAGTATAAAATAAAAAGTTAAAAAAATAATAACTACATTCAGAATATAAACACTGAAAAAAAAAAAAGAAGAAGAAGAATCCACCTTCCAATGACAGAGGCTCTGGTCAGATCCCTGGTCCCCTGGTCAGGGAACTAAGATCCCACATGCCCCAGGGAAACTCAGCCCACATGCCACAATTAGAGACCCCATGCACTGCAACCAAGACCCAATGCAACCAAGTAAATTTTAAAATATATTTTTTAAAAAAACTTAAAGCTTTGTGTGAAGAATATATCCAAAGATTATTATTTAAAAGAACTCTGAGCTAGTTGTATTTGAACAATAGAAGTCCATCATGCCCAGGGAGCTCAAATCCTGTGCTCTGCAACAACCTAGGGTGGTAGGACAGGGTGAGAGGTGGGAAAGAGATTCAAGAGAGAGGAAACATCTGTATACCTATGGCTGTTGATTCATGTTGATGTATGGCAGAAACCAACACAATATTGTAAAGCGATTATTCTCCAATTAAAAACAATAAACATTTTAAAAGCCCTTCATGGAGGAAATCATCACCCTCTCCTGTACACATCCCACATTTAGGTTCCTATATTTTGTCATACAAAACACAGAACACTAAGTGTAACTACACATGCCCTTCAAATCTCCTGTAACACACAGAAATGACATATCCGTGTCCACACCATCAGAGTACTCACCACACTGGGCTGAAATAACCTGCCTGTGTATCTGTCTTGCCCTGGAACTTGGTTGCCTCTGAAAGGCAGAGTTGGGATCTTGCTCAAGTCTGTACCTTTATCTCCAGCAAGTGGCTGCACCTTCACTACATGTGCACTGATGGGACCAAGTCAAGTCACATGAGGAAATGCTCAGAGCTTCCCAGAAGAGCTTTTACCACCTCCAGAATTCCTGGAGAGGTCACCGTGACAAAAAGAAGCCCCCATTGTCTCTATCCAACCTGAACAGCTGTCACATAAATAATCTCCTTCACTGAGACGTCCAAATTCCTGACACCAGTTCCCAACTGTGCAACATGAAGCACCAATAAGGAAAATACAGTGTGCATTTATCCAGGTTTATGTGGCCATGAAACCTTCTCACAAAACTAATATTGCATGGAACACACCTAGAGAAACACCATTCTAGATACAGCCAATTCAAACTGTGTCACACTCAGCTCCAGGTTCCACTCTTGAGAATTTAACAGGGGCTGTGGTGTTGCATCAAGGGCATCACAACTTACCTTTCCTGCTCCCACGGGTCCAACCACAGCTAACAGTTCACCGGGTCTGACAGTAAAGGAAAGGCCTCGTAGAGTTGGGGTTTCTGATTCCTGCAAATTAAAGTTTATAAAAATGTACCCATTTCAATAAAGTAACACATACCTTACTTTAGAAAACAGAGAAAATAATGTAATAGTTATTGATATGCTAACATTAACCAACATTTTTCTCCTTCCTGTTTCAATATACTATGCCCAAGAGGCCTTTTCATCCAATCCTATCTCTTTAGGGTGTTGGAGAAATTTTAGCTGCCTTTAGGAAGGCTCCTTCTTTTACCAGATTTCCGGACACAGCTCTAGACACCCACAGATTTTAAATAGCAGAGATGACAAAGCACCTGCCTGAAATGCAAACTGAAGGATGCACACTAGTTTATTAAAATAATGTACTTAATACAATATTCAGTGTGGGAGGTTTTTAATCATGTGGCTCAGATTGTAAAGAATCTGCCTGCAATGTAGGAGATCTGGATTCGATCCCTGGGTCAGTAAGATCCCCTGGAGAAGAGAACGGAAACCTATTCCAGTATTCTTGCCTGGAGAATATCAGGGACAGAGGAGCCTGGCGGGCTATAGTCGGTGGGGTCGCAAAAAGTTGGACACAACTGAAAGGCTAACACTTTCACTTCCTTTTCAAGTTTTCATCATGACCCTTGGTTTTAACTGTCTATCTCATTAATCCACAAGGTGGCAGCATAAGTACCTGGTGTGCCTAGCCCTTCAATAAATAATTTGAAATCTCCACAATCCATTTTCATTAGATATAGAATGAATCTCAGTAATGCTCAGCAAGCAAAGGGGCACTTTATATGAAGAAGTCACTCTCTTGGTAAATTAATTCTTATAAGTAACAGTCAAAGCTCTCATTTAATGAGAGCTCTAATGTAGCACCACCAACAACAAAAATTGGGGAATAAAGAAATTAATTATGACATTATGGGATAAAGTGATAAAGCCTCAGTTTCCTACGTCTTACATGCATTACCTGTCCTGGCTAAATAGGAGCAATAAAGTACTTGTACTATAAGAAAAACATAAAACATGAAGGTATACTCGTTCCAATGTGAGGGAGAAGAACAAAGTACTCATCAAGCCAATCACAGGTTGTATTCCTGGTAGACTTAAGGGTGTGTGTGTGTGTGTACATATTCAAAGTGTTAATAAAATTGCCTTTAACTGCTGTGTCAAGAAAAAAAAATAGTGGTTACACCTGATTAAGTAAAATGCCCTAAAGACTAAAAGCACAGAGTCTGGATTAAAAATCTGGATAATCTTCAAACTGAAAATATTTTCTGGAAAGAACTGAACTGATTATACAACATTCACATACTAAAATAATGACAATGATTTTTCATTACTAAAAAAATAGCTTCGGATTTCGGGAATGACAAATTATCAACAAGAAGCTAGATTTTAATACAGGAGAAATATTTTTTAAGCTTTTTAAGCTTCTCCACTCCTTTCTTCCTGCCTGACGCTTGGGATTCCTATTTTACTACTTTTCACTCAGTTATGACTACAAAATAGTGAACCATCTACAAACATCAGCTTCCTATTGCAGCCCATCAGTCTGTCATTTCAAGCGAAATGCCAGGCTGGATGAAGCACAAACTGGAATCAAGACTGCCGGGAAAAATATCAATAACCTCAGATATGCAGATGACACCACCCTTATGGCAGAAAGTGAAGAGGAATTAAAAGGCCTCTTGATGAAAGTGAAAGAGGAGAGTGGAAAAAGCTGGCTTAAAACTCAACATTCAGAAAACTAAGATCATGGCATCTGGCCCCATCACTTCATGGGAAATAGATGGAGAAACAATGGAAACAGTGACAGACTTTATTTTTGGAGCTCCAAAATCACTGCAGATGGTGACTGCAGCCATGAAATTAAAAGATGCTTGCTCCTTTGAAGAAAAGCTATGACCAACCTACACAGCATATTAAAAATCAGAGACATTATTTTACCAACAAAGGTCCATCTAGTCAAAGCTATGATTTTTCCAGGAGTCATGTATGGATGTGAGAGTTGGACTACAAAGAAAGCTGAGCGCCAAAGAATTGATGCTTTTGAACTGTGGAGTTGGAGAAGACTCTTGAGAGTCCCTTGGACAGCACGGAGATCCAACCAGTCCATCCTAAAGGAAATCAGCCCTGAATATTCACTGGAAGGAGTGATGCTGAAGCTGAAACTCCAATAGTTTGGCCACCTGATGCAAAGAAATGAATCATTTGAAAAGACCCTGATGCTGGGAAAGATTGAAGGTGGGAGGAGAAGGGGGATAACAGAGGATGAGATGGTTGGATGGCATCACTGACTCGATAGACATGAGGTTGAGTAAGCTCTGGAAGTTGGTGATGGACAGGGAAGCCTGGTGTGCTGCAGTCCATGGGGTCGCAAAGAGCTGGACACAACTGAGCGACTCAACTGAATTGAACCATCTGTCAGGGCCAGACAGGGTTCCCTCCCTGTTCAGGCTTCAGGATCCGGCACTGCTCCGCGGTGACCAGAAGGGGGCAGCACTCAACAGTCGTTGGCTGCTGGGTACCCTCCCCCACTGGTTATCCAGGTTGGGGGACACTGACTCAAGGATTATCATCTGAACCTGGACTCTGTGCAGACGCAATTCGAAATCCCGGTCCCATGAGATCCGCAGGCTCCCACAGGACCATTTTTCTTATTTTGGCTGCTCTGAGTCTTTGTGGCAGTGTGTGGGCTTAATTACTCCATAGCACGTGAGATCTTAGTTCTTCACCGGGGGTGGAACCCACATCCCCTGCACTGGAAGGTGGATTCTTAACCACTGGGCCACGAGAGAAGTCCTGGGACCATTTATTTAAAGCATAAAGATTGAGATCAAGTTCCATCATTCCATGAATGAGACCTGGGTCCCTGAGACCTGCCCCCACCTGCCCAACTGGCTGTCTAGGGGAACA
The DNA here is from genome assembly GCF_003369695.1 of Bos indicus x Bos taurus. NCBI lineage: Eukaryota > Metazoa > Chordata > Mammalia > Artiodactyla > Bovidae > Bos > Bos indicus x Bos taurus. Next base: position 36,200 of record NW_020867666.1, read on the forward strand.
GGTTACAGAGCTCACATCTGTCTCCTGCCTCCCAGCCCAGCAGGGGCTTCATTCAGACTCAGCTTCTCTCCAAAACCCCAATGTCTTCCCCTTCCCCTCTGAGGGCTCTCTCACCCATGACCTAACCTGACAGCCCTAATTACTAATGACCCCAGCAAGGGGCACAGTCCTTCCATAGGCAAGGCCAGGGCAACAGAACAGGGTGTTCTGGACTACAGTGCAATTTACACAGAAGTCTGTGACCATGTTATTAAGCTCTTAAAAGAACAAGATAGTTCATTTTAAAATGCTGCATAGTTTGACACAAAAGCAATTCAGTGGATACCTGCACACACTGTGGGGGGAGGGTGCAGGGGACAGAAGGACAGACAGCGTTGGGCACCCCAGGTCCACTTGAACTTCTGCATGGAGGACGCGATGTCCAGGCTCTCCCACCCGTTGCCCTGGGCTGCAGGCTGCCTGGCCACACCTGTGTGATGACCGGCTCAGGGCACCCCCCTGGCCCTGACGTGACTACAGCCCGGCTTTACTGAGCATCACCACGAGAGCCCCAGTACCGCCACTCCTCAGAGGCACCTCTTCAGCACCAGAAATCTGGGAAACCACAACAGCTGTGTTTCCTGTTTTGATGCTAAGGTTGCTAATACTAACTTCTTTGGGAAAAATGAAAGGTAAAAGCTACTGTTCAGATAACTCAACATTAGTGACTGCCAGGTGCTGAATTCTGTTCTGTGCCCACTGCCAAGCATCGCCAACCAATTCTAAAACCACAACTCTGCCTTCCCTTCCTCAGCTCCCACCACAGCGACCACGTCAAGTACAACTAACGCCACTGTAACTCTGACCTCCCAACCTGTGCCAAAGTCTGCCTTTGACACATCCAGTTTCTTTGGAGGAAATGGCTTCATCTTGGGTGTGCAGGGTGTCATTTTCTTTCTCTATAAATTCTACAGATCTAAAAAACAAAACTACTACACTGTGAAAACAGACCTGCTAAATTAACAAGGACTGGTGTGTAACTAACTGAAACAATATTTTATTTCAATATGTCCCATGTGGAAGATGTTATTCTACTACCCTTAATTGTTCCCATATGAGCATCACCCTTGAAGAAGAATCAGTTAAATCACTTTGTTCAAGGGAATATTTAAAACATTCTTCATGAATCCTTGTGTCTTCTTTTACCTTAAATGACTGTTGCTGTGGTACTGGTTCTCTCTTCTTGACGTGTCAGCTGTGACTCTGTAAGCGATGGAAAACACTGTCCTGTGCAAACAACCTCATGACTCTCTTGACAGTTTAAATGTTGTCATTTTAAAGCCTGAAAGCTGCGTTATTTTTATGTGAACTCAGGATGTAGTTTAGTGACCAGAATTCAGAAGAATATGCTGAAGCAGCATCAATCAGGTGCATTGTTGGCTATCATTTCCAAAGTGGAATAGATTTATAAATTTAGTAGCCTTAGAGCAAAATTCTGTGCTTAATAACAGTTATTCTACATAGAAACAAGAAAATAGTAAAGTATAGCAGCATATTGTTCATACTTGTAAAGCACCTTATATGTTTGAGAAATTAAAAAACAGTGCCTTAAAGACAGCCTGAAAGGTAAACTTAACCTAAAATTTTGGTGATTCGATATTTCACATTAAAGAAGGAAAAAGTTGGTCTGAGGATGTAACTGTGGATGTGGGCAGTAAAAAACCTGCTTTAAGATACTTAAGTGTTAGCATTTAATTGAAAACATCCCTATTTTATTCAAAACCCAAGTGACTTAAACGATTTTATGCAAAGTCAAAAGCCTTCATCTATTGAACCACCCAAAAGTTTTCTTATGGCTAATAAAAAGTATAAAGTTGATTTAATTTTATTTTCCTCTGTACTTTAAAAAATTATCCTAACACTGTTGTGCCTTAAAAAGATTTCCACCAAGCTTTCTTGAAAAGTAACTTCTATGAGGCAAGAAAGAAGTTGTTTTAGAATCATTTACTGTTTAATTAGACAATCATTTTAAGTTTTAACACAGTAAATGTGAGCAGTGTAATTTCAGAAAAAATTAAGTTGGTCAGATTACTGTGGATTTTTAATGATGATTGCCCTGGGTAAACAGATCATACTTTTTCTTTCTTCTCTCCCATCCTTTACCAGTTTCAATTCCTGTGATGTGATAACATGCATACTTTCATTTCTTTAGTTTCCTTATAAAGCACTAGTTTTTTCAGGTTTAGAGGGATCCCTCTTCCCTGACTTTGACACACAGGATTAGTTCAAGGGCTCAAACCATTTTAAAATGAGCTTTTGCCTCATTAAGGCTTCCAATTACTAAGGCTTTTTTTGTTTTAGTTTCTTTAATCTATAGTGGTTGAATTTAGCACTTGGGTTTTTCAATATTTTATGGTAAGAAATGACAATTGCTTTTGTCCATTTCTTAAGCCAAATTTCCTTACATTTAGATATTAAAGGTTCATAAAATGAAGATTTACTATTTCTTCATTACTTGCTGGTACAGCTAGAGTTTCTTTTTGTTGCAAATCTGTACTATCCCTAGTGTTTTCAAGGGCCTTAATTGTTTAAAATCTCTGGCTTCAGAGGTTTCTGGGGAAAGGCAGGCTTACATTTTTGTGTTTTCCGTCAGTAGTAACAGGGAGCCTGGTGGGCTGCTGTCTCTGGGGTCACACAGAGTCGGACATGACTGAAGCAACTTAAGCAGCTAGGTACCTCACAATAGTGCGATGAGTTTTAGATTTAAGTGAGTGCTATAAGATACAAGATTCAGTTGAAGAATACATAGAATTGCCCTTCTCCCAAAGTGGTAAATATTAGCTGCAATGCATCATTGTCATTTAGGTAGACAGGAACACCTTGCCACATAGTAAATGTTAACACTGTAGCTATTTCTGTGAAAATGTAGCTGATGAAGCCTCTACTGTAATTCTGAATGCTGCTCTAACAAAACCATAATATGGAAATTAGAGTGTACAAGAAAAGCCTCAAGGCCTTGCTCCTCTTCCTTTAGCAGTTTAGTACCTTGAGTTATTATAATTTGATTTTTTTTTTTATTCTAGAAGGTATATAGAAACCTTTTCAGATTTTTCACCTGATTTTTTCACATAGACTGTAGTACAACTAAAATCCTTTATTTTACCTTACAGATATCTGTTGCACAGGCAGATACTGTTGTATATAGATACTTTTATTTCAGTTCATTAAAACTACAGAACCAATCTGCATCATATATCAAACTGATTTAAAATAAATCTACAAAAAATAAATAAATGATAAAATAAATCTATGTGTTTACTGGGAAAAAAAAGAATCTGCTAATGAGTCATATAAAGGATGTGTTTAGCATTCACATACAGTAGTCTTTAAAATGGAATTTTAGTGGTGCTTTCTATAAATGCTTCAAGAGCATTATACCGAGAAACACCAAGCAGGAGATAAATCTACTATATTAAGGTAGGAGAAACCATCAGGGAAGGTCAGGCACCGTGTGTGAGTTTCATGGACAGAAGGTGCAGGGATGTGGTTTCATGTATCTGGGAACAAACCACTGTGTTGATGTGGGGAAGGCAGGTGCTGAGTCAGAAGCAGGTGAACACAATGCAGGAGGCACCAACAGAGTCACAGGACATGAAAGACGGGGTGACGTCTACCGTTAGGCCCGCTGCTCTGTGGTCCCCCACTCTGACAGCCCGGGCTCCTGGCTCTGCTCTGGAGGGTGGACCCTGTGGTGGAGGCGCCACCTCCCTGAGTCCTCCAGCGCTGGACGTGAGGGCAGCTTCCTGCCATTGCTAATCTCTGGGTTTGTCTCATGCACCACTGTTTAACCCTTTTCTAATTTTTCCTCCCTCTTTTATCACCTACGTAACTAACTCCCTGCATGGAACTCCCTCTCCCATTGTGGGATTGAGTTTTCCTGACTAATCCACACTGATGCAGGAGGGTGAGCACAGAGGACCATGAAACCTGGGGTGAGGGAGCATTTCTGTTGGTAAAGGGGCTGCACTGGGTATGCAATACTGACAGGCTTCTTGAGACCAGACCCGGTTGTTTTTTCTCTTTGCCTGCAACTAACAAATAAACCAAGTGTTGGAAAACCAAACAGCTTGTCATCATCTTGTCAACAACTCTGTCAACTTGCCATTCAAGTGCAATCCTTTAACTGGGAATCACTGGTGCTCATTATGCCCACCTGCTGTCTCCTCTGCCCCCTGGCTGCCAACAAAGTGTACAGAATCATCCAGAAGCTCAGGATGGGGAGCCCCCACCCTACCTCAGCCAAAATCCAGATCACAGCTTCACTCTATGTTTAATAATGTGGTCTGATAATCAAGGCAAAATTGTACACTAACTCCCCAAAGCCTCTTAAACAACAGTTGTGCAATTAACCCATTCCACACTGCAGCATTTTCTGTCCATTGCCTATAAATGCGAACATTACAAATGTATGTACTTTAAGTTCAAAAGGTGCTACTACTTTGAAAACTCTCTTGAAAATGAGATAGAGAGCAAGCAATAAGTTCAAAGGCTTAGGTTGATTTTATACTTAATCTCCATTAGATACAACTTTAGTCCCAATTTTGAGAATTTTTAAAACATACTTTCAGTAAATGAGCAAGTCACAGTTTACACCACACATAAAATCTAAAAATTCTCCAGTAAATCCATGTCACAGTTGCCTGTTAGAAGTCAGAATCCTGGAATGGAGGACTTGTTACCTCATCCCAAAAAGCAGTGAAATCTTGCATGTCCACATCCTTTCACCATCCGATGGCTGCTGAGGATGGAGCTCTGGTATCTCATCAAGCAATAGAAAATTCTACAGAAAACAAAACAAACAAACAAAAAAAACAGATTGTTAAACTGTGGAAGAAAGCACAAATAAAAAACAACTGCTTTTCCTGGATTTGCATAAAAACTTTGTACAATCTAAATAATGTTTTACCAACTGTACTTAAAGTATTAGTTCACATCAGAACATACTAAATAACATATGGAATAATATTTACTGTTATTACACCTCATGGTATATATTAATAAAATCATATAATAACTGCATTTGTTGCAGTTCCCAGTCATCAAGTAGTGTCTAACTCTTTGCAGCCCATGGACTGCAGCACGCCAGGCTCCCTGTCCTTTACTATCTCCAAGAGTTTGCTCAAATTCATGCTGACTGAGTCAGTGACGCTATCTAACCATCTCATCCTCTGTTGCTGCCTCCTCCTGCCTTCAATCTTCAAAAAGTATCAGGGTCTTTTCCAGTGAGTCGGCTCTAAGCATTAGGTGGCCAAGTATTGGAGCTCAGCTTCAGCATCAGCATCAGTCCTTCCACTGAGTACCTGGGATTTTGAATTTCCTTTAGGGTTGACTGGTTTGAAATCTTGCAGCCCAAGGACTCTCAAGAGTCTTCTCCAGTACCACAATTCCAAAGCATCAATTATTTGGCACTCAGTCTTCTTTATGGTCCAACTCTCACATCTGTCCATTACTATTGAAAAAATTATAGCTTTGACTATACGGACTTTCTGTCAGCAAAGTAATGTCTCTGGTTTTTAATAATGCTGTCTAGGTTTGTCACAGCTTTTCTTCCAAGGAGCAGTGTCTTTTAATTTCATGGCTGCAGTCACCATCTACAGTGATTTTAGAGCCCAAGGAAATAAAATCTGTCACTGCTTCCGTTGTTTTCCCATATGTTGCAATGAAGTTGATGGGACCAGATGTCATGAGTTTTAGTTTTCTGAATCATCAAAGGTTTTTAGTTGTCTTCACTTTCTGCCATTAAAGTGGTATCATCTGCATATCTGAGGTTATTGATATTTCTCCTGGCAATCTTGATTCCAGCTTGAGCGTCATCCAGCCTGGCATTTCACATGATATACTCTGAATATAAGTTAAAATAAGCAAGGTGACAATAAACAGTCTTGATGTGCTGTGCTGTGCTTAGTTGCTTTGGTCGTGTCCGACTCTTAGGGACCCCTATGGATTGTAGCCCTCCAGGCTCCTCTGTCCATGGCCAATTCTCCAGGCAAGAACACTGGAGTGGGTTGTCAGGCCCTTCTCCAGGGGATCTTCCCAACACAGAGATCAAACCCTGGCTTCCTGCATTGCAGGCAGATTCTTTATTGACTGAGCCTTGAGAGAAGGTGACAATATACAGCCCTTAACATACTCCTTTACCAATTGAAAACCAGTCTTTGTTCCATTCCTGTTTCCAGCAACAGTTCTAACTGTTGTTTCTTGACCTGAATACAGTTTTCTCAGGAGACAGGTAAGATGGTCTGGTATTCCCATCTCGTTCAGAATTTTCCACAGTTCATTGTGATCCACACAGTCAAAGACTTTAGTGTATTCAATGAAGGAGAAGTAGATGCTTTTCTGGAATTATCTGCTTTTCCTATGATCCAGTGGATTGTTAGCAATTTGATCTCTGGTTCCTATGCCTTTTTAAATCCATTTCATGCATGTAGAAGTTCTTAGTTCACATAATGGTGGAATTACAAATTTGAAAAGCAGAGGGCAGTTAGAGAGAGGATTAAGCAGTAATTTAAAGGGTGAAGGGATGAAAAGGCAGAGAAACAAAAGGCAGGTTCAGACACCAACAAGCAAACATTGTGGAGGAAAGAACTCATTTTGAACACCAGAGAATTAAGTGAATCTGAGGCCACTCTTCCTGTCCAAGCAGCATGGAGCTCTTCAGCAAGTTCCTCCCCTCCCAGCCCAGAGAGGAACTCTGTACCCCCGGACTGTGCAGTCACTGCCTAGTCATCGGAGTCAGCACAGGAGATGCAATCTGCTTGCTTCTCCTGCTTTTAGACATTTTAGTCACTTTGCAGGCATCACTACACAAGAGCCCTGTGCCACTGCTATCTATATATACTACTGGCCCTACATGAGAACCAGTCTTAGGATATCTGTAACACACTCTACCTAATAAAAGAGAGTACCTACAACATTCTGGGAAGTCTGCCAGCTTTGGCACTGGGAGAGTTAACTATCACCTAACTGGCACACAGTGAGACACATAAAGGAGCTATTTTAGGTAAAATCTGCCTATAACTTTAAAAAGTTATTGTCCCCAAACCTGATTCTTCGGATGCTGACAACGGCCTCTGACACCTTCTCAACAGCCATGGGGAAAGTAGAGGGTGCTCGAGAACCGCAGAGCCTCAACACAGCATCACCACCACAAACACTTGGCTGGCTGTGATCAGGTTGTCAAGGAGCTTCATTGGTGATGAAGGTGACAAAAATCATGATTTTGCTCACAGCGAAAAACGATGCCAAATTCATGCCCCTAAGGTAGGAACTTTTCAGAATCTTGGAAATTTCCTTCCTGGAAAAGAGAGAATGGAATAGGTTTTTAAAAGAAGCATCGATATCCAAGTCCACCTCGAGGGCTCCGTCCCCGACACCAGGACCACACACTTCATCACTGCTTCACTCTTCCAACTAAGCAGAGGCTTCCTGTCACCCTTTTAAACACTGTGGGTCAATCAGACTGGGTTTGAACATTCATTCAACAAGCATTCATAACCACAAGTCCTGGGTGGGGCTCCCCACTGATGACAGAAAGACACAGTCCATCCCTCCAGGAGCTCATGAACTTGTGGGGGAAGAGAATAAGACACCCCAAAATTGTGAGACACCAAGACATCAAACAGAGGCAGGCACCATGGCCCCTCTGGAAGCACATGTCCTGGCTATTGTAAATAGTGCTGCAATGAGCACTGAGGTACATGTGTCTTTTTGAATTCTGGTTTTTTTCAGGGCATATGCCCAGTAGTGGGGTGGCTGGGTCATATGTAGCCTTATTCCTAGTTTTCTAAGGAATCCCCATCCTGTTGTCCATAATAGCTGTGCCAATTTGCACTCCCACCACAGAGCAAAAGGGTATTGTTTGTAGATGTTTTCTTGATGGCCACTCCTACCAGTGTGAGGTGATACTTCATTGTAGTTTTGATTTGCATTTCTCTAATAAAGAGTGATGTTGAACATTTTTTTCATGTGTTTATTGACTGTTTGCCTCAGAAGCATATATAATTTTGCCTTTAAGAAGATCATAAATGGAACAGCAGATAAAATGACATCTCCCCTCTTTCACTTTAACCCGCCCTGCCACATGTGGAGGTGTGGATTCATAGTATTTAAGCTCATCTCATGTGAAAAGTGGTAAGACTTTTTACTTTCAGTTTGTAAACGCAGGGGGGAAAGTAAAAAATATGGTGTGATACATACAAAACTTACCTTCTCAGTCTGGTAATAAGGTCTATAAATGACTTTCCCAAGCATTCATTTTACTGTTCTGATGCCAGTTATGACTTCAGTCATGGTCCTGATCCTGTCGTCTGTGAGAGCTGCAAGTTCTTACTCCTGAGGGGACAGACGTGAGATGAGCCATAGTGACCACAGCCCCAACTTTCCTCAGCAGCAGCAGGGGGCACAGGGAGGGACCAGGGATCCATGATACCCTACAGCTCTTCTGTGCTGACATCACAGGCAGGTCCTTCTCAAAGTGCAAATGGAGAAAAGACTTCTAGGAAGTCAAACCATTCAGTCCAATTCAAGGAGTAACTTGGAGAACTCACAGTACTGGCTGAGGAAGACCTGAAGTAAGTCAAGGTACGAACTCTCCACCCTAAGGTCGCAGTTGGGCAGGGAAAGCAAAAAGACACTGAATCTAAGGGGAAGACAGTGTCTGTGTGGTGATAAAATAGGAATGAAGTGCCGGTGAGCAGAAAGATCGGGCTGTAATTCCACTGGGAAGGAGAGCAAGAGCTTCAGAGACCCTGGCAGCACTGCAACAGGGCCTCGAAGGGTAAGAGAACATCTCTCCACAGCAAGATAGGAAAGGAAATTTAAAATAGACAAAAACATCACATGTAAAGTCACCAAAAAAAAAAGAAGAAAAAAAAAAACCTTTCAAACAGCACAATACCCCCATCACTGACAACCCTGGACAATGACCCACCTCCAACCCTCTGGGACCTGCTTCAGGTCTATCTCATCACCATTAGGCCCTTCATCGCCAGCCACTGTTCTATCACATATGCTGCTGGGACTGTGTGGCCTGTATAAAGACAAAGTTAACTAAGATTGGACCTTGTCCTTGAGGCACATATAAGTTAATGGAACACTGAATTAAAAACCAAGACTTTGAACATAGATACCTGAAAATTGCATAACAAAAATACATGCAGCTAAACTTGAGCATATAGGATTGTTACTATTTAATAATACTTAAATAACTTCTAATATAGGTAACTTCTGCTCAAGGACACTCCACTTATACAGGTATGGTGCTGGAAGGAGCCAGTGAGCGCCGTCACCTTTCCCTCTTCACGATAAGCCTTCAGCTTAGGGCTGGAGCCTCCACTGACGAAGCCTGAAGGCCCTACAATCCACATAAAGAAGAGACTAGAAAAGGCATTGGTTTTGTTTTTGAAGAGAAGTATCGAGCAAATGGTGAATGTTACCAAGCACATATCACCTAGTTTTTAAACCAGTGTTTCTCTTACCTGAGTGACGAGAACAAATTTCCAACACAGCTTTGCAAAAGCAGAAGAATAATGAGAACCGCCATCCCAGCAAGACAAGATATTCCTATTTCCATCCAGAGCAGGGCAGTCACTGCGATAGCCTGCAGTGGCCCCACCCACAGATAGTGCAAGAACATTGTAACCTTAAAAGAGAAACACAAAGCCTTCTTAGAACTGTATAAAATCAAAACCAGTAAGGACAAAGTGTAGAACAATCTGTTCTAAAGAAACAGGCAGGAATCTAAACAGAAATGATATCAGTGAGTTTTATACTTCATGATGAAGCAGAAATCCAAGTGTCCACCCCAGATGATGCTGTTCTGGGCAGCACAGGGCCAGCCTCAGGGACGTGCCAGGGAGAACCCGAACCAGTAGCACTGAAGGAAGATGTTGATTTGTCCACAACACATGATGAGCTCAGGGCTTCCCCAAACTCTCTCTGTCCCAAAATTCAGCCCCCATCTCCATAGAAGAGCCTATATTATGGTACCTACCACACTCTCCGATATCTACTTGTGCATTTACCTTCCAGACAGGCTGTGGCCTTTCCAGTGCAGAAATTAAGGCTTATTCACCTTCAAATTAAGTAGAGGCCTTATATCATGCTTAATGAATAAATAATTGAAGGAGAAGTGAAAGTGTTAGTCTCTTAGTCATGCCCAATTTGCAACTCCATGGATTGTAGCCCACCAAGCTTCTCTGTCCATGGGATTTTCCCAGGCAAGAATGCTAGAGTGGATTGCCATTTCCTTCACCAGGGAATCTCCTGACCAGGCCTCCTGCATTGCAGGCAGACTCTTTACCACCTGAGCCACAAGGGAAGCCCCCAAACTTAAAGGTCAGGATCATCCAGGAAAGAGAAGTGGTCTATACAGATCTGACCAACAGCTACAACACTCTGGGTAACATGATTTATTCATAAAGTAAGTGTGAAATGGGTACGATGGGACAGCAGAGAGGAGGCTGTGTCTGACTGGGGACCACACACTTGGCATATTCCTCAAAGGCTCCCTATGCAGCAGGCACTGTACAGGGCACACAGAAAGAACAATCCCTTCCCACCAGGCCTACATCATCCAGAGGAGGAGGAAGACAATCCCACAACACCAACACCACGTACCAAGAAGGACCACTCCAGGAGGACCCCTAGGAACACTAACCAAGCTGGGCAAGAACACTGTTGCCTGTCTATTACTAAGGTATGTTACAGACAATGTCAGAAAAATAAAACCCTCATCTACAGGACAACACATATTATCACATCTAAGCTGCACACAGAAAATGAGCATTGGATAAAGAGAACCCTTGTCTTATGTCCTCAACCGAACCCTGGCTGACACCAAACCCTGGCACCTGGCATCCCAATAAGCTAAATCCAGTGAGAACGATAGGGAATGGAAGAGGATCCCTCAGGCAGCTTACCTGATCAAACCTGTTCACATCGTTGGACAGCAGGTTGACTATTTGGCCTGTGGTGGTCTTCCCCATGGCTGAGCTACTCAGACGAAGTGACTGAAATGAGAGAAAGATATAGAGAATCGGATTTCTGCAGTGATACCAAGTCAGTCTGAGAACATAGCAAAATGGACTGTATTTTCATGGGGTCTTGTGTGGTGTCAGGATGAGCAGTATGATGCCTGAAAGCAGGGCTCTAGGGACCCTTGTTCATCCTTTGATGATTCAATGTGGCGCCAGCCCTGCCCACAAGGACAGCAAAGGGAGGAGCAGGAGACAGAAGCAAAACCCTCCACCCTGTTTCTCAGTGAACCTGGACCTGCCTGAAGGATAAAGAAATATAGATATAGACTTAGGGGTCAACCAAAGCAATTTTGAGCCAAAAACTAGACAGCATATTAAAAAGCGAGACATCACTATGCCAACAATGGTCCATATAGTCAAAGCTATGGTCTTTTCAGTGGCCTGTACAGATGTGACAGTTGGACCATAAAGAAGGCTGAGCACCGAAGAATTAATGCTTTTGAAATGTGGGTGTTGGAGAAGACTCTTGAGAGTCCCTTGGATATCTAGGAGATTCAACCACTCAATCCTAAAGAAAATCAACCCTGAATATTCACTGGAAGGACAGATACTGAAGCTGGAGCTCCATTTGGCCAACTGATGCCAAGAGTTGACAAACTGGAAAAGACCCTGATGCTGGGAAAGAGATGAGGGCAGAAGAAGAGGGAACAACAGAGGATGAGATGGTTGAATGGCATCCCTGACTCAATGTACATGAGTTTGAGCAAACTCCAGGAGACACTGAAGGACAGGGAAGGGG
>NW_020867667.1:0-34171 GCF_003369695.1 Bos indicus x Bos taurus
CTCTAAGACTATAATATCATAATTGTAAAGATGGGTACCTCCTAACATTGATAGAGTATAAAATGAATCAGTACATGTAGAATTTATGACAGATCAATAGATATTGCCCAATATTAATAATGCTGTCAGCTAGCCTCTCTTCATGTTCTGCTCCATTTTCCTCCTTTGCATGTATTAACACTGAGGCCTTGTTATGTATGCATCGACTTGTTTTCCACCTTCTCCAAGAGAATTTAAGCTCCAAGCGTAGAGATTTTGTCTTTTGATGACTGTGATAGCCCTACAATCTGCTACACTGCATGTCTAACAAGCTCTCAGAAGATATTTGTTGCCTTAATGAAGGCATGAGTGAATCCCATCATGTAACACATCTGTTCCTATAAATTAGAAAATAAATCCACATATATAAATAATTTATACATAACACTATCTTCTTATTAAGTTTAAGTGTAAAAGGAATATATTATAACAATTAACTGGGTCCAAGATATCACAACCTCACACTTTAAACAGTGGAAAGCACTGAAAAAGTTATGATTTAAGGAAAATGGAGTAAATAATACTATTCAAAACTATACATCTCAGTAGAGAATCCTTCAGACTGTTTTTGAGTTTGGGAAATAACAGAATATAGCAAAATTGAAAAATAATACACTGAAATTGAAGGCACCCTATTTCTATCACTATAAACATTTCAATGTAACCTACTAATGTACTGAATCTACCAACCAGGCACCAACACCCCGCTCAGGAGATCAACACAGATGTCAGACGGTTTCTATATTAACCTTCTTACTTTTCAAAAAGAAAGGCTGCTGTGGACTGAAGGAGAAAGGGAAATGCAATCTACAGATGGGGAAGAACTTTTACTAGAGCAGGACTGGCAGTAAAGGAAGTAAAGGGAGAGCCCATTCATCTAACACAAGGCCCGGAAGTGAACATGTGATCTGTCTCCACCACAAGGACTGAACCACTGCATCAGTGGTTCCTGATGCAGAGGCTGTTGATGCCCAGGTTTCTGTATCTCGGTTTCCTGTGTGATGAGACACATTTCTGTCCAAACAGAGACACTATCAACATCGAACATTTGACTGCATGACTTCTTCCCCAGTTTTGACAGGACAGACCATATGCTTAACTTCATATCCCAGAATCCCAGCTGTTTTGTTCTCATTCTTTTTTAACAGAAGTGACACATTGGTGATTCATTTTGAGAGTTTTATCTACTGTGCTCTTTTAACCTTTGAGTGATAAGGTGCTTCCTCTTCAGATACATTCATGTTATACTTGCAGCATTATCTTGCTTCTTAGTGCCCCTATCAACACTAATTAACTGATGAATTTTTGTCAATTTACAGTAAGGTGGCTAGTTTACACTATGTGAAAAATGTAGTCTCAGCATATTTTGAAAAATAACCATGATGAGATGGGCAGCATCCATTGGACTGCCTCCCTTCTGAATGACCATCTCTCCCAAGGAAGGAGGAGGAAACAGAACTAGAGGACTTTAAAAGAGGAAAATTAGTGGTTCCCTCCTACTCACTCTCAGGCCACCTCTGTGAGTTTGGGTTCACATGTCCAGTTTGGCACCATTTACACACTAATAACGATGGTTTTGAGTTCATATAAAAGTTGACCTCACTGATTTAGTGATCACCTTTTAGAGTGACAGGGCTTTCCATGTGGTACAGTAATTATGAATCCTCCTGCCAAATGCAGGAGATGCAAGAGATGTGGGTTCAATTCCTGGTTTGGGAAGATCTTCTGAAGGAGGAAACAGCCAACCCACTCCAGTATTTCTTACCTGGAAAACTCCATGGACAGACAAGTCTGGCAGGCTATAGTTCCACAGAGGGTCACAAAAAAGTCAGACATGATCAAGCATGCACATGCACACACACACACACACTTAGAGTGATAAATCACCCATTATTCTATTTCTTCAGGAATTTTTCTTTATCACATATGTATGCTTTCAATGAATATTTGGTAGGTTTTCTTTAAAACAGCCATAAAGAAGCAATCCTAGAGAAAACAATGATGGGATGATTTCTCTAAGTGATATTAGCAAAGTTAACACAGTAAATTCCATAAGCAATATATGGAAACCACATACTTCACTTTTGAAATAGACTCACGTCTATTTCTTTCTATAGAAGCTCCAAATGTAGTTTAAATAAAGGTAGATCTTAGTATTATCTACCCCTTCTACCACTTCATCATTTTTAGAATTTAGATAAAAGTTGCCTCTCTGTCCATGGAACAATGTGTTCTAAAATTCTAGAGTAATTTTTCTACCTGAGAATCTGTGAAAAATGTATCAGCTGGAAAACAAATAGAGAAATAATTTACCAGTACTTCCAGTATTTTTCTTAAGATGTCATAATTTCACCATTAAATATGTCCTGTGAATTCAAGATCAATTAGTTCAATTCAGTTCAGTTGCTCAGTCATGTCCTACTCTTTGCGACTCCATGGACTACACAATGCCAGGCTTCCCTGTCCATCACCAACTCCTGGAGCTTACTCAAACTAAAGTCCATCAAGTCAGTGATGCCATCCCAATCATCTCATCCTCTTCATCCCCTTCTCTTCCTGCCTTCAATCCCTCCCAGCATCAGAGCCTTTTCTAATGAGTCAGTTCTTTGCATCAGGTGGCCAAAGTATTGGATTTTCAGCTTCAGCATCAGTCCTACCAATGAATATTCAGGACTGATTTCCTTCAGGATGGACTGGTTGGATTTCCTTGCAGTTCAAGGGACTCTCGAGTGCTTTCTCCAACACCACAGTTCAAAAGTATCAATTCTTTGCCACTCAGCTTTCTTTATAGTCCAACTCTCACATGACTACTAGAAAAACCATAGCTTTGACTAGATGGAACTGTGTTGACAAAGTAATGTGATATTTAAAATAATATGCTGTTAAGGTTAGCAAAGTAATATAATATTTAAAGTAATATGCTGTCATAGATTTTTTTCCAAGGAGCTAGTGTCTTTTAATTTCATGACTGCAGTCACCATCTGCAGTGATTTTGGAGCCCCCAAAATAAAGTCTTTCAGTGTTTTCATTGCTTCCCCATCTATTTGCCATGAAGTGATGGGACCAGATGCCATGATCTTCATTTTTTGAATGTTGAGTTTTAAGCCAACTTTTTCACTCTCCTGTTTCACTTTCAACTGCAGCTTCTTCAGCATTCTTCAGCAAGATCAGTGAATCATCCTATCTTTTATTATATTTGATAGTTAACTGTTCTCCCCTCTTCTCTTCTAGAATTTCACTCTAGACTCAAAGACTTAAATGAAATCAGAGGTGCACTTCTTTGGGGGCAGGAAAAGGTAAAGCAATTGGCCCGATTAGGAAAACAAAATCCTAACGTTACTGGAAAGCCAGGTGGGTGTGTAAAGACTCAGTGCTGACATCTTCAGAAACCAGAATTTCTGGCTGGATATGTATGAGCTCCATCCAAATCAGCCTGCTCACAGTCAAGGCTCATCTACATATTACAGATTTCAGAGCTTGCCTGGAAGGATAACACTAAATGGCAAATACATCAATTCAAAACAACAAGAACAATTACTCAGATTTGTGTAACAACAACAATTTAAAGAACTATGCCACACTTCTCTGAAATGAAGATAGCAATCGAAAATTTGGTAGTTATTTATGTCAAAGAGTGTTTTTCCTTTGTTTTCTCTAAGAATTTTATTGGGTCTGGTCTTACATTTAGGTCTTTAATCCATTTTGAGTTTATTTTTGTATATGGTATTAGCTGTTGCTGCTGCTACTAAGTTGCTTCAGTTGTGTCCGACTCTGTGCGACCACATAGATGGCATCCCACCAGGCTCCTCTGTCCCTGGAATTCTCCAGGCAAGAATACTGGAACGGGTTGCCATTTCCTTCTCCAATGCATGCATGCATGCTAAGTCGGTTCAGTAGTGTTCGACTCTGTGTGACCCTATGGACAGCAGCCCACCAGACTCCTCTGTCCATGGGATTCCCTAGGCAAGAATACTGGAGTGGGTTACCATTTCCTTCTCCAATATGGTTTTAGGGAGTATTCTAATTTCATTCTTTTACATGTAGCCATCCAATTTTCCCAGCACCACTTATTGAAGAGATGTCTTTTCTCCATTCTATATTCTTACCTCCTTTGTCATAGATTAGGTGACCATAGGTATGTGAGTTTATCTCTGGGCTTTCTATACTGTTCCATTGACCTATATTGCTGTTCTTTTTTCATGCCAGTACCATACCATCTTGACTACTGTATCTCTGCAGTGAATTTGTCAAAGAGTTCATTTGGGTCTTTCTATAATATCTTATGTAACAAACTTTTTGGCCAACTTAATAATGTAGTCTGAAATTAAGGAAACTAATCCCCAGCTTCATATTTTCTTTCTTAAGATTGCTTTGTGTTTCCATACAAATTGTAAAAATTTTTGCCCTAATTCTATGAAAAATGTCATTGGTAACTTGACAGGGATTGTATTGAATCTGTAGATTCTTTGGGTAATATAGCCATTTCACAATATTGATTCTTCAAATCCAAGAATATATCTTCAAACTGTTTATGTCAACTTTGGTTTCCTTTATCAGTAAATTACAGTTTTCTGAGTACTTATCTTTTGCCTCCTTCAGTTCAGTCCAGTTCAGTCACTCAGTCGTGTCCGACTCTTTGCAACCCTATGAATTGCAGCAGGCCAGGCCTCCCTGTCCATCACTAACTCCCGGAGGTCACTCAAACTCATGTACATCGAGTCAGTGATGCTGTCCAGCCATCTCATCCTCTGTCGTCCCCTTCTCCTCCTGCTCCCAATCCCTCCCAGCATCAGAGTCTTTTCCAATGAGTCAACTCTTCTCATGAGGTGGCCAAAGTACTGGAGTTTCAGCTTCAGCATCAGTCCTTCCAAAGGACACCCAGGACCAATCTCCTTTAGAATGGACTGGTTGGATCTCCTTGCAGTCCAAGGGACTCTCAAGAGTCTTCTTCAACATCACAGTTCAAAACTATCAATTCTTCGGCACTCAGCTTTCTTCACAGTCCAACTCTCACATCCATACATGACCACTGGAAAAACCATAGCCTTGACTAGACGGACCTTTGTTGGCAAAGTAATGTCTCTGCTTTTCAATATGATATCTAGGTTGGTCATAACTTTCCTTCCAAGGAGTAAGCGTCTTTTAATTTCATGGCTGCAGTCACCATCTGCAGTGATTTTGGAGCCCCAAAAAATAAAGTCTGACACTGTTTCCACTGTTTCCCCATCTATTTCCCATGGAGTGATGGGACCGGATGCCATGATCTTCGTTTTCTGAATGTTGAGCTATAAGCCAACATTTTCACTCTCCTCTTTCACTTTTATCAACAGGCTTTTTAGTTCCTCTTCACTTTCTGCCATAACGGTGGTGTCATCTGCATATCTGAGGTTATTGATAGTTCTGGCAATCTTGATTCCAACTTGTGCTTCCTCCAGCCCAGCGTTTCTCATGATGTACTCTGCATAGAAGTTAAATAAGCAGGGTGACAATATACAGCCTTGACGTACTCCTTTTCCTATTTGTAACCAGTCTGTTGTTCCATGTCCAGTTCTAACTGTTGCTTCCTGACCTGCATATAGGTTTCTCAAGAGGCAGGTCAGGTGTTCTGGTATTCCCATCTCTTTCAGAATTTTCCACAGTTTATTGTGATCCACACAGTTAAGGCTTTGGCATAGTCTAGAAAGCAGAAGTAGATGTTTTTCTGGAACTCTCTTGCTTTTTACATGATCCAGTGGATGTTGGCAATTTGATCTCTGGTTCCTCTGCCTTTTCTAAAACCAGCTTGAACATCTGGAAGTTCATGGTTCATGTATTGCTGAAGCCTGGCTTGGAGAATTTTGAGCATTACTTTACTAGCCTGTGAGATGAGTGCAATTGTGTGGTAGTTTGAGCATTCTTTGGCATTGCCTCCTTAAGTAGGTTTATATTTATGTATTTTATTCTTTTTGTTGCAATGGTAATGGGATCGTTTCCTAATTTCTCTTTCTGATATTTCATTGTTAGTGTATAGGAATGTGCATGCTTACTTTTTAGAAACAAAAGACTAAGCTGCTGCTGCTGCTAAGTCGCTTAAGTCGTGTCCAACTCTATGCGACCCCACAGACGGCAGCCCACCAGGCTCCGTCGTCCCTGGGATTCTCCAGGCAAGAACACTGGAGTGGGTTGCCATTTCTTTCTCCAATGCATGAAAGTGAAAAGTGAAAGTGAAGTCGCTCAGTGGTGTCCGACTCTTAGTGACCCCATGGAATGCAGCCTTCCAGGCTCCTCTGTCCATGGGATTTTCCAGGCAAGCGTACCGGAGTGGGGTGCCATTGCCTTCTCCAAAGACTAAGTTAGGTCCTGTGAAAAATTAAAAGACTGTCTGTGGTTTACAAGTCTAGAGTTTCTGCCCAAAGTAGAATCAATTTGTAAAACGAGGGCAAATACACAAAATAATTTGCATTAAATATTCAAACCAACAGCAAGATAATAGTCAAAAATGTTTCACACAAGGGTGAGGGAATTCAAAGAAGAGGGGCAAGGGGAAACATGACACAAATGACAGAAAATTCTCCAGAAATGAACCTCTCCGTACAAGAGCTCAGCAAATTCTCCAGGGTTCTGTTACCTGCATTCATGATACGGCATTAAAATGACATAATCACCAATAAGTAATCATTCTCACATTCCAGGGCTTCCCTGGTGGCTCAGACAATAAAGAATCTGCCTGCAATGTGGTAGACTCAGGTTTGATCTCTGGGTTGGGGAGATCTCCTGGAGGACAGAATGGCAACCCACTCCAGTATTCTTGCCTGGAGAAGTCCATGGACAGAGGAACCAGGCAGGCTACAGTCTGTGGGATCGCAGAGTCAGACATGACTGTGTGAATCTCTTTTTTCTGTCTTCTTTTCATATTTCAACTATAAAATATACTTTTATAGACACTTTGCTATGAAACTTCCTCATTTTATTGGTCTGATCTCATTCACATCTTTCAGTTAATAATGAAAAACTACTATTGTCTCCACTTAGTAGATGTTCCCTAAGATCAAAGGAATAAAATGAACACTGGAGGGTAATTAGGGTAATTACATCACTAGATCACTAGTAGAATTTGATCCCACAGCTTTAATGTCTAATTTAGTGCTCTGCAAAGGACAAGATAATGTGTCTAGTCATTCAAGGTTTTAAGGAAAAAGCTAAAATGGAAACATGGCATTATATTGTTTTTCATCATCATCAATTAATAAACATTGTAAGTGTACACATGTTATCAATGTTCTTCTAGGTGGTAAACAAAGTCAGTTAAACTGTTAAGCTCCTCTTAATTACCTGCAATGCTCTAAATGTACATGCATGGATACTGATACTAACAATTAATTATATTTAATATTAATAAATTACCTCTTCTAAGGCATTCCACAGTTCCTCATCTGTATGTTCATTAAAAGGATCCAGATTGTTCCTCATTGTTCCAGTGAATAAAACAGGTTCCTAAATACCCAAAAATACTGAATATTATTAACTTAACCTATTTTCATTATATCCCAATGGTTACAGATCAGAATTAAAATATAAAATATCAAAATTACTGTATTAATAATAAAATTGCAAATGTATATTTAGAAAACTATCTATAAAATAATTTTCCATGTACAAAGCATGCTACAAGATATCCTGCAGACTATTGAACATTAACAGAAGAAAAAAGTGTTGAAGAAATTTTTTATATTAAGAAAAAACCTGAAGAATAGAAAAGAGAATTTGATTCTTTAAAATAAAAAAAAAAGGCTTTCTGGGACCATGGGCTTAAGCACACACACGCAAACTGAGGATATAATTACTGGAGAAACTTTACATCAAGATCTACATAAATTAATTGTCAATCTTAGTGTGACTGGGAAATATCAGTAGCATGATTAGTTGAAGTTTGTGCCTCAAAGCAAAATCATTAAATATTTACACACTGGCACTGAAGAATAAACTAGGCTCTTTTCTCCACTGGTCAGTCTTCTAGGATATGGAATCTCTCCATTTGTGTGAAAGAACATCCTCACACGTGCAAACAGAAGTCACCTCCTGGTGTCTGCAGCAGCTCTGTCCAAGGAGAGATCTCCTTGGATTCTACATCAACCTGATCCCCACATTCTCTCACCTGTGCATCAGGATGACCTGCCTCACAGAGCCTCCTTACTACTAACTGCAAGGTCAGAATGACCTGAAACCCATTATGACTGGGTCATAATAAAATTATTCAAATAACTTTTCCTGTTCAACTTTAGGAGGAGCCACAAGTAAATTACCCTAGAAATGTATGAGTCCTTCCAAGTTTCAGGACTTCCCTGGTGGCTTAGAGGGTAAAGTGTCTGCCTGCAATGCGGGAGACCTAGTTTCCATCCCAGGGTCGGGAAGATCCCCTGGAGAAGGAAATGGAAACCCATTCCAGTATTCTTGCCTGGAGAATCCCATGGACGGATTAGCCTGGTAGGCTACAGTCCACCAGTCGCAAAGAGTCTGACACGATTGAGCAACTTCACATTCCTTTCCTTTTTACCAAGTTTCAAGAGAGAATCTTGTTCAAAAGCTCCTGCCTGGCCTTGGAGCTAGACTTTCCTCCTCACTTCACAAAAGCCTGAGAAGATGAAGAAGACAGCCATTTATTTTTCCTAGTCATGAAGAAGAATGACACTCAGAGAGCCTCCTGTACTTTCTTTCAATATTGTCTCTGTTTTAAGTCTGGTGAGAGACAAATGAATGCAGAAGACTCGGGGTGTGGCCCCCAAAAATGTGTATCCCTAAGCAAAATCCAAAATTAAAAAGAAATTATACAGGAGCTTTATTGCACAAAGTTGATTAAGTGGCCAATATGCCTCCAAAGTGGTGAAATCACTGCTCATACATTTCAAAATGATTACTGAACTGAAAACTCCTGAGACCCAAATTTAAGGTCTCCCTTAAAACTCTTGAATTTATTGCTTGTAGACTTTTGGATCGCAGCCATTCTGACTGGCGGAAATGGTACCTCATAGTGGTTTTGATTTGCATTTCTCTGATAATGAGTCATGTTGAGCATCTTTTCATGTGTTTGTTAGCCATCTGTATGTCTTCTTTGGAGAAATGTCTATTGAGTTCTTTGGCCCATTTTTTGATTGGGTCATTTATTTTTCTGGAATTGAGCTGTAGGTGTTGCTTGTATATTTTTGAGATTAGTTGTTTGTCAGTTGCTTCATTTGCTATTATTTTCTCCCATTCTGAAGGCTGTCTTTTCACCTTGCTTATAGTTTCCTTTGTTGTGCAGAAGCTTTTAAGTTTAATTAGGTCTTATTTGTTTATTTTTGCTTTTATTTCCAATATTCTGGGAGGTGGGTCATAGAGGATCCTGCTGTGATTTATGTCGGAGAGTGTTTTGCCTATGTTCTCCTCTAGGAGTTTTATACTTTCTGGTCTTACGTTTAGATCTTTAATCCATTTTGAGTTTATTTTTGTGTATGGTGTTAGAAAGTGCTCTAGTTTCATTCTTTTGCGAGTGATTGACCAGTTTTCCCAGCACCACTTGTTAAAGAGATTGTCTTTAATCCATTGTATATTTCTTGCCTCCTTTGTCAAATATAAGGTGTCCATAAGTGCATGGATTTATCTCTGGGCTTTCTATTTTGTTCCATTGATCTATATTTCTGTCTTTGTGCCAGTACCATACTGTCTTGATGACTGTGGCTTTGTAGTAGAGCCTGAAGTCAGGCAGGTTGATTCCTCCAGTTCCATTCTTCTTTCTCAAGATGGCTTTGGCTATTCGAGGTTTTTTGTATTTCCATACAAATTGTGAAATTATTTGTTCTAGCTCTGTGAAGAATACCAGTGGTAGCTTGACAAGCAATAAATGCTGGAGAGGGTGTGGAGAAAAGGGAACCCTCTTACACTGTTGGTGGGAATGCAAACTAGTACAGCCACTATGGAGAACAGTGTGGAGATTCCTTAAAAAAATTGGAAATAGAACTGCCTTATGATCCAGCAGTCCCACTGCTGGGGATACACACTGAGGAAACCAGAAGGGAAAGAGACACGTGTACCCCAATGTTCATCGCAGCACTGTTCATAATAGCCAGGACATGGAAGCAACCTAGATGTCCATCAGCAGATGAGTGGATAAGAAAGCTGTGGTACATATACACAATGGAGTATTACTAAGGCATTAAAAAAATACATTTGAATCAGTTCTAATGAGGTGGATGAAACTGGAGCCTATTATACAGAGTGAAGTAAGCCAGAAGGAAAAACACCAATACAGCATACTAATGCATATATATGGAATTTAGAAAGATGGTAACAATAACCCTGTATACGAGACAGCAAAAGAGACACTGATGTATAGAACAGTCTTTTGACTCTGTGGGAGAGGAAGAGGGTGGGATGATTTGGGAGAATGGCATTGAAATATGTATAATATCATATATGAAATGAGTCGCCAATCCAGGTTCAATGCACAATACTGGATGCTTGGGGCTGGTGCACTGGGATGATCCAGAGGGATGGTATGGGGAGGGAGGTGGGAGGAGGGTTCAGGATGGGGAACTCGTGTATACCTGTGGCGGATTCATTTCGATATATGGCAAAACCAATACAATATTGTAAAGTTAAAAAATAAAATTAAAAACAAACAAAAAAAACAAACAAACTCTTGAATTTAGGACCAAGACCAAACAACCATCTGTGCAATGGTAAGAGTTCCTTGTTAGGGGAACCATCATTCTATTTCAGATTTTCACAAAACTTTTTTTACTCTTTGTAATTATCAACCCTAAGATTGCTACATGCAGGCAATTTTTCATCCTTCAGTTGTTTCCATGAGGTTAAAACAGATGACATGGTCAGGCAAGGGGAGGCTGCTCCCCAATACTCCTCTTTTCTCCATCTTCACTTCATTTTCCAGATTCTTTCAGATATGCAGCTGCTTGATGAACATAATCTCAGTCAGTGTTCTTTCTGAGAAACATACTTAACTACTTTAGATACTCAGCACTAAGGATGAACATACATCCTTTGTTCATCAACCTACTTTGTACATCAACCTACTTCAGATCCTCAGCACAAAGGATGAACATACATCCTACCTGCTCTGTTCAAGGAAATAATTTAGGAAGAGCTTTCATTTTTGCTCATTCCTGAATTTTGAACACAAATTGAGGAGTACCTTCTTTAAAACACAGTATTCATCTTCAAAAGATCCCCCAGGACTGATGGTCTATGTCCCCACTCCCCTATCTCTGGTTCCTATCCAGGTCCTTGCTGCTATCCCATCTCCCCCAATTCTGATCTGCTCATGCAGGGTCAGCAGGATGGGGGGTCGAGCCTGGGAGAGAGGTAGAGAGAGGAACCCAGAAGCTCACTGCTGCTCCAAGGATCACAGAGAGCAGGTAGCTAGGGGAGGTGATGCAAGTTCATTATCTGAGTGGCTCACCTGAATGGGACAACTCAAAGAAACAGCATTGGGCTCCCCTTCTGCAGAGTCTGCTCTCAGCTTCCCTAAATTAGGATGTTGAGACACAAGCATCACTGCTTCCTATTCATTTGGGGGGAAGAGAGATTTAAGTTTTCTGCACTTAGACAACTTAACTTCATGTAACCAAACCAACAGACTTTCTTCACCTCTGAGCCAGTAAGACATTGTAAAGACAAAGGGCTCTTGACTGGGGAGGGGTAAGAGTTTGAGTATGTTCTTCTGACATTTGTTAGCCCAAGACACATAAACAAATAAACCCATTTCAAAACTGATGCTGTCCAGATAAGAGATAGGGCATTAGCAGTAGTATCTTCTGGCTTTGCTCCATACTTACTCACTTTTATCATGGTTTGGGGAATCCTTTTGAGGATTTTTTAACATAAAATGTTATGTTATGTTTAAAAAAATTAGGAAAATATCTGATGAGAACATAATTTAGTTCAATTAACATTTATTGAAAAAAATAAACTTGGAGTCAGACAATTCTCAGTTCTGATTTTACTGCTCATTAGTTATTAGACTCAGGGTAAACTATTAATCTTCCCAAGACTTACTGCAAACTGGGGTTAGCCTTGCAGGGCTGCTCTGAGAATCTGGAATAACAGGGCAGCTCCTGTTGTGATGCTAATGTGGACCAGAAGCCCCCAGCAGGGGGACAGTGAGGGACAGTGTTTGTTAAAATGCAGGTGCAACGAATGGATCAGGAAATCAATTTGTGCCTCGTGACCATCATTTTGTCATTTATATGAACTAGAATAGAACTGGCATCACAGAAAATATCAGAGCACAGAGCAAGAGTAATATTATTTGTGAAATTTTTGTTCCTCTGTGTGTGTGTATGCACACGGAGGCACATGAATCATGATACAAATCAATTGTACATGGACCACACTCAACAGCCACTTGAAGGCACAAGCAGAGTAATTTGCTGCCCAGGCTCTGGAGTTGGGAATCTCTTTAAATTTGAATCCTGTTAGTATATTTTGGAAATTAATACCTTGTTGGTTGCAACATTTGCAAATATTTTCTTCCTTTCCAGAGGCTGTTTTTCAGTTTTATTTATGGTTTACTTGGTGCTTCAAATCCTTTTAACTAGGTCCCCTTTATTTTTGCTTTTCTTTCCATGACTTTAGGGGACAGATCCAAGAACATATTGCTGTGATTTATGTCAAAGAATATTCTATGTTTTCCTCTAGGATCTTGTCTTACAAATCTTTAGGTCTTTAATTTATTTTGACTTTATTTTTGTCTACATTATTAGAGAGAGTTCTAATTTCATTGTTTTACATATAGTTGCCCAGATTTTCCAGCACTATTTATTGAAGAGACTGTCTTTTATCCATTACATATTCTTACCTCTTTTGTCTTAGATTAACTGACCATAAGTGCATGGGTTTATATCTGGGTTTTTTAACCTGTTCCATTAATCTATATGCCTGGTTTCTGTGACAGGAATATACTTTTCATTATTGTGTGTCTGTAGTACAGTTAGAAGTCAGAGACTGTGAATCTTCCAGCTGTGTTCTTCTTTCTCAAGATGGTTTTTTGCTATTTGAGGTCTTTTCTGTTTCCGTATAAATTAACAAAAAAATTTTTTTTTTCTTTTGTTCTACTTCTGTGAAAAATGCCATTGGTAATTTGATAGGGATTGCATTGAATCTGTAAGTTGCCTTGTATAGTTTTGTCATTTTTAACAATATTGATCCTTTCAATCTAAGAACACAGTATATCTTTCCATCTGTTTGTGTTGTCTTCAATTTCTTTCATCAGCATCTTATAGATTAAGGGTCTTTTGCCTTCTTAAGTAGGTTTATTCCTAGTTATCCCTAGCATTGTTTTTATTTTTCCCTTTGACATGATGGCCAACGAGGTTGATTCCCTAATTTCTCTTTCTGAAAGAGAAATCTTTCAGAAAGTAAGGGAAATCTTTCAAAGTAACAGAAATCTCTTACTTTGATTTTAGTCTATATAAATGCAAGACATTTCTGTATATACAACAGCTTATACAGCTCAATACCAAAGACACAAAAAACCCAATCAAAAAATGGACCAAAGATCTAAATAGACATTTCTCCAAAGAAAAATACAGATGGCCGAAAGGCATATGAAAAGATACTCGACATCACTAATTATTAGAGAAATGCAGATCAAAACTACAATGAGGTATGACTTCACACTGGTCAGAATGGCTATCATGAAAAAGTCTGCAGATAATAAATGCTGGCAAGGGTGTGGAGAAAGGGTACTCTCCTACACTGTTGGTGGGAATGTAAACTGGTGCAGCTATTATGGAAAACAATGTGGAGGTTCCTTAAAAGCAGAAAAAGAATTACCATGTGATCCAACAACTCTAATCCTCAGCATATATCCGGAAAAGATAAAAACGCTTATTCAAAACAATACATGCACCTGAGTGTTCACAACAGAACTACCTAACAACAGCCAAGATATGCTCATGGACAGATAAATGGATGAAGAAGATGTGGAGTATACACACACATGCACACACAATGGAATATTATCAGCCATATAAACGAACCAAACAATGCCACTTGCAGCAACAAGGAAGAACCCAGAGATTGTCAGGCTAAGTGACATAAGTCAGACAGAGAAAGACAAACATAATATGAGATTACTTATATATGGAGTCTTAAAAAATGATAGAAATTAACTTATTTATTATTTACAACCCAGAAATAGACTCACAGACATAGAAAACAAATAATGGGTACCAAAGGAAAAGAGATAGGGAAGGATAAATTAGAAATCTGGTAATAATAGATACACACTACTATATACAAAATAGATAAAAAAGGATCTATTGATAGAACAGGGAACTATTTGTAACATCTTGCAATAACCTATGATAAAAGGATCTGAAAAAAATATATATGTGTGTGTGTATATACATGCATATATATAATGTATATATAAACATATACATTTATATAAAATTATATATATAAATATATATAACTGAACCTCTTGGCTGTACTACTGAAACACTGTGAATCAACTATTCTTCAATTTAAAAAAATATGGAACAGTCTTATGGAATCTGTGGGAGAGGGAGAAGGTGGGAAGATTTGGGAGAATGGCATTGAAACATGTAAAATATCATGTATGAAACGAGATGCCAGTCCAGGTTCAATGCACGATACTGGATGCTTGGGGCTAGTGCACTGGGACGACCCAGAGGGATGGTATGGGGAGGGAGGAGGGTTCAGAATGGGGAGCACATGTATACCTGTGATGGATTCATTTTGATATTTGGCAAAACTAATACAATTATGTAAAGTTTAAAAATAAAATAAAATTTAAAAAAAAATAAAAAAAAAATAAACAGACACACACAAAATAAATCCTGACTCTGTCCCTTACTTGATCAGTGGGATAAGCTCCCAGTGCCTCAATTTTTAAATCTGTCAGGTAAGGATAACAAAAGAATTGTGAGGATTAAGCAGGAAGTGATAGGATAAGTGGCTAAGGCATGTTAATGATTCCACAAACATTAGGAATTATCAATACTCATGTAACTTGCCAGGGATTGTAACAAGCACTAGAAGAACAGACATGAGAAATATAGGCTCTGTCCTCAAGGAAAGGAAGAAAAGAGTTGAGAATGTGAGGCAGACTGAGAAGGTCAGAGGTCTTGGTGTATAAGTAAGTAAATAAGAAAGTACCAGTGTGTACAAGGTGGTGATCAGGAGAGAAGCAGGTGGGAGGACAGCCAGAAATAAAAGTACAAAAAAATGCTAATCTGTCCTCTTGGTCTTGGTGGAAAACATCAGATACATTTCTGTGTTACACTTTTCCCCAAAATTCCTACTGTATTTTTTGTTTCTTTGCTTTACTATTTATGTTTATAAAAATAATTTAGTTTATATTGTAACAATAAATATAAAGAAAATAACCAAGGACTATAAACACATAAGCAGAAATTAAAGAGTAGAGTCACTCCAGAAGGTGCTACTCTTTTTACTTAAGCAGAAATAATACCCAAAGGTCTGTGCCCTGATCCTTAAGAATAACAATAGTTCTTATTGACTGAACTCTCCTAAGAACTAGACACAGGTGCAAACATTTTCACACCCAGTTACATCTTCACAGCAAATCTGTGTGACAATGATTCCCAGACCTGGAATAAGGACGCAGCCAGGTGACATCGACAAGGTCCTACAGCCATATGAGACAGAGCAAGAATAAAACTATGGGTCACATTGACACTCGGTCTACACTTTTAAACTTTCTACCCCTGTCTGCCTTCTGAATGTTTTCCTCGGATCCTTTGCAAGTTCTCTCTAGATTCTCTCAATTTGAACAACCACATAACAAGGAATTTACATGGACACAAGTTCAGTTCAGTCACTCAGTCATGTCCAACTCTTCATGACCCCATGAACCGCAGCACGCCAGACCTCACTGCCCATCACCAACTCCTAGAGTTTACCCAAACACATCTCCATTGAGTCAGTGATGCTATCCAACAATCTCACTCTCTGTTGTCCCCTTCTTCTCCTGCCCTCAATCTTTCCCAGCATCAGGGTCTTTTGAAATGAGTCACCTCTTTGCATCAGGTTGCCAAAGTATTGGAGTTTCAGATTCAGCATCAGTCCTTCCAATGAATATCCAGGACTGATCTCCTTTAGGATGGACTGGTTGGATCTCCTTGCAGTCCAAGGGACTCTCAAGAGTCTTTTCCAACACCACAGTTCAAAAGCATCAGTTCTTCAGGACTCAGCTTTCTTTATAGTCCAACTCTCACATCCATACGTGACTGCTGGAAAAACCATAGCTTTGACTAGACAGATTTTTGTCAGCAAAGTAATGTCTCTGCTTTTGAATATGCTATCTAGGTTGGTCATAACTTTCCTTCCAAGGAGTCAGATCAGATCAGATCAGATAAGTCGCTCAGTCGTGTCCGACTCTTTGCGACCCCATGAATCGCAGCACGCCAGGCCTCCCTGTCCATCACCAACTCCCGGAGTTGACTCAGACTCACATCCATCGAGTCAGCGATGCTATCCAGCCATCTCATCCTCTGTCGTCCCCTTCTCCTCCTGCCCCCAATCCCTCCCAGCATCAGAGTCTTTTCCAATGAGTCAACTCTTCGCATGAAGTGGCCAAAGTACTGGAGTTTCAACTTCAGCATCATTCCTTCCAAATAAATCCCAGGGCTGATCTCCTTCAGAATGGATTGGTTGGACCTCTTTGCAGTCCAAGGGACTCTCAAGAGTCTTCTCCAACACCACAGTTCAAAAACATCAATTCTTCGGTGCTCAGCCTTCTTCACAGTCCAACTCTCATATGCATACATGACCACAGGAAAAACCATAGCCTTGTCTAGACAGACCTTTATTGGCAAAGTAATGTCTCTGCTTTTTAACATGCTATCTAGGTTGGTCATAACTTTTCTTCCAAGGAGTAAACGTCTTTTAATTTCATGGCTGCTGTCACCATCTGTAGTGATTTTGGAGCCCAGAAAAATAAAGTCTGACACTGTTTCCACTGCTTCCCCATCTATTTCCCATGAAGTGGTGGGACCGGATGCCATGATCTTCGTTTTCTGAATGTTGAGCTTTAAGCCAACTTTTTCACTCTCCACTTTCACTTTCATCAAGAGGCTTTTGAGTTCCTCTTCACTTTCTGCCATAAGGGTGGTATCATCTGCATATCTGAGGTTATTGATATTTCTCCCCGCAATCTTGATTCCACCTTGTGTTTCTTCCAGTCCAGTGTTTTTCATGATGTACTCTGCATTTAAGTTAAATAAACAGGGTGACAATATACTGCCTTGACGAACTCCTTTTCCTATTTGGAACCAGTCTGTTGTTCCATGTCCAGTTCTAACTGTTGCTTCCTGACCTGCATACAAATTTCTCAAGAGGCAGATCAGGTGGTCTGGTATTCCCATCTCTTTCAGAATTTTCCACAGTTTATTGTGATCCACACAGTCAAAGGCTTTGGCATAGTCAATAAAGAAGAAATAGATGTTTTTCAGGAACTCTCTTGCTTTTTCCATGATCCAACAGATGTTGGCAATTTGATCTCTGGTTCCTCTGCCTTTTCTAAAACCAGCTTGAACATCAGGAAGTTCATGGTTCACATATTGCTGAAGCCTGGCTTGGAGAATTTTGAGCATTACTTTACTAGCGTGTGAGATGAGTGCAATTGTGCAGTAGTTTGAGCATTCTTTGGCATTGCCTTTCTTTGGGATTGGAATGAAAATTGACCTTTTCCAGTCCTGTGGCCACTGCTGAGTTTTCCAAATTTGCTGGCATATTGAGTGCAGCACTTTCACAGCATCATCTTTCAGGATTTGGAATACCTCCACTGGAATTCCATCACCTCCACTAGCTTTGTTTGTAGTGATGGTTTCTAAGGCCCACTTGACTTCACATTCCAGGATGTCTGGCTCTAGGTCAGTGATTACACCATCGTGATTATCTGGGTCGTGAAGATCTTTTTTGTACAGTTCTTCTGTGTATTCTTGCCACCTCTTCTTAATATCTTCTGCTTCTGTTAGGTCCATACCATTTCTGTCCTTTATCGATCTCATCTTTGCATGAAATGTTTCTTTGACATCTCTGATTTTCTTGAAGAGATCCCTAATCTTTCCCATTCTGTTTTCCTCTATTTCTTTGCACTGATCACTGAGGAAGGCTTTCTTATCTCTTCTTGCTATTCTTTGGAACTCTGAATTCAGATGCTTATATCTTTCCTTTTCTCCTTTGCTTTTCACTTCTCTTCTTTTCACAGCTATTTGTAAGGCCTCCCCAGACAGCCATTTTGCTTTTTTGCATTTCTTTTCCATGGGGATGGTCTTGATCCCTGTCTCCTGTACGATGTCACGAACCTCATTCCATAGTTCATCAGGCACTCTATCTACCAGATCTAGACCCTTAAATCTATTTCTCACTTCCACTGTATAATCATAAGGGATTTGATTTAAGTCATACCTGAATGGTCTAGTGGTTTTCCCTACTTTCTTCAATTTAAGTCTGAATTTGGCAATAAGGAGTTCATGGTCTGAGCCACAGTCAGCTCCTGGTCTTGTTTTTGCTGACTGTATAGAGCTTCTCCATCTTTGGCTGCAAAGAATATAATCAATCTGATTTTGGTGTTGACCATCCGGTGATGTCCATAGGTAGAGTCTTCTCTTTATTGTTGGAAGAAGGTGTTTGCTGTGATCAGTGTGTTCTCTTGGCAGAACTCTATTGTCCTTTGCCCTGCTTCATTCCGTATTCCAAGGCCAAATTTGCCTGTTACTCCAGGTGTTTCTTGACTTCCTACTTTGCATTCCAGTCCCCAGTAACATCTTTTTTGGATGTTAGTTCTAAAAGGTCTTGTAGGTCTTGTTGGAACCGTTAAACTTCAGCTTCTTCAGCATTATTGGTTGGGGGATAGACTTGGATTACTGTGATATTGAATGGTTTGCCTTGGAAACGAACAGAGATCATTCTGTCGTTTTTGAGATTGCATCCAAGTACTGCATTTTGGACTCTTTTGTTGTCTACAATGGCTACTCCATTTCTATTAAGAGATTCTTGCCCACAGTAGTAGACATACTGGTCGTCTGAGTCAAATTCACCCATTCCAGTCCATCTTAGTTCACTGATTCCTAGAATGTTGATGTTCACTCTTGTCGTCTCTTGTTTGACCACTTCCAATTTGCCTTGATTCATGGACCTAACATTCCAGGTTTCTATGGAATACTGCTCTTTACAGCATCAGATCTTGATTCTATCACCAGTCACATCCACAACTGGGTGCTGTTTTTGCTTTGGCTCCGTCCCTTCATTCTTTCTGGAGTTAGTTCTTCACTGATCTCCAGTAGCATACTGGGCACCTACCGACCTGGGGAGTTCATCTTTCAGTGTCCTATCTTTTTACCTTTACATACCATTGATAGGGTTCCCAAGGCAAGAATCATGGATACAAAGCTTAGGACTATTTTGTAAGCATGCTGTCTGGAGTGTGCATATAGAGCATACTCAAAGGAAGGGTGGAAACCAACAGGACAGAACCAAAACATGGTGATGCAAAGGTTTGTTTGGTCTTTGCTCAGATGTGCTTCCAAACATTATTAGCAGAGCCAAGAATAACCTATTGATATTTACTTATAGCGTTATTTTATGTACACAAGCATACAACTTTTTTCCTATTGAGAAGCATTAAAAATAATGTAGGTTTAAAAATAAAATAAAATTAATTAAAATAAAAAAATGAAAAAAAAAATAATAATGTAGGGCATGTGTTTAAGTCCTTGTATCCAAGGACTTTATACACATGCCCTTTATTTCTGTTAACTGATCATCTCACTTGGCCTTTTCAGAGAGGAATACCATCAAAACATAAAACTTGGGTATCCAAGCTCATTTATTTTCTATGTAACCACAAGTCATAAATCTAATAGCCAAAGGAAAATTTTAAATATGGGTACTGAATGTGCTAAAAATTTCTTCCCATTTTTCCTGAATGGAACACCTTCGAATAAAAATTGTTTTAATTGTAGTAAAATACACATAAAGTTTACTATTTTCACCACCTTTAAGTGCACAGTTCACTGGTATTAAATACATTCACACTGTTGTACAATCATCACCACCTTCCAGCCACAGATCTCCTTTCATCTGGCAGAATTGAAAATCTGTACCCATTAAACAACAATTCCTCTTTCCCAAAAGCTTCTGGCACCCACTATTCTATATCTTGTATCCATGAATTTAGTACTCTAGGAACCTCCTATTAGTAGAATCATACAGTATTTGTCCTTTGTGACTGGCTTATTCCACTTAGTTTAATTTCCTCAAGGTTCATCTGTGTTATAGCATGTGTCAGAATTTTCTTCTTTTGTAAGGCCAAATAATATTCCACTCTATGTATATATGCTACACTTTATTGATTCATCTGTCAATGGACTCTTGGATGCCTCCACCTTTTTGTTGTTGAGAATAATGCTATTATAACATGCATGTAGAGGTATCTCTTTAAGACCCTTCTTCCAATTCTTTTGTGTTTATACTCTAAAGTAGGATTGCTAGGTTATATGACAATTCTGTCTTTAACTTTTCTGAGCAAACATCAACTTGATTTCCATAGTGGCTGTACTATTTTACATTCCTACAAGCAATGAATAAGGTTTCTAATTTCTCTACCTCTTTGCCAACACTTGTCATTCTCTTTCTCTCTCTCTTTTTTTTTTTTAATTTTATTTTATTTTTAAACTTTACAATATTGTATTAGTTTTGCCAAATATCGAAATGAATCCGCCACAGGTATACCTGTGTTCCCCATCCTGAACCCTCCTCCCTCCTCCCTCCCCATACCCTCCCTCTGGGTCGTCCCAGTGCACCAGCCCCAAGCATCCAGTATTGTGCATCGAACCTGGACTGGTGACTCATTTCACACATGATATTATACATGTTTCAATACCATTCTCCCAAATCTCCCCACCCTCTCCCTCTCCCACAGAGTCCATAAGACTGATCTATACATCAGTGTCTCTTTTGTTGTCTCGTACACAGGGTTATTGTTACCATCTTTCTAAATTCCATATATATGTGTTAGTATGCTGTATTGGTGTTTTTCTTTCTGGCTTACTTCACTCTGTTTAATAGCAGACATCTTAAAGGTTGTGAGGTGGCATTTCACTATAGTCTGAAAAGAATATCTTGGTTTCAAAAGTACTTAGAGTAATTCCAGGTATTTTAGAGGTCACGGGTAGGTAGCAACAGCAGTACCCAAGTCCACATTCTTCTTCCCTTTGGGTGCCATGTTCTATATGCTTCCTAATAAACAGGCATTTCAGGGCACATTACACCCACATTCCAGGAAGCACAACTGCCTGGCTCATTTTGTCTCATCTCCTTTCTGTTTTACAGCTCAAGTGGGTATTTTTTTCTGAGCTTCCTTTGATGGGCATATGATTATCAAGTATATTAAAAAAATTCAAATTATTATTATTTTTTTAAAGTCAGTAAGTCTGTCAAAGCAGAGTACAGGATGGAAGATGAGGACACAGGATCTAGGCTGCCCTTGGCTATATACCTGGAGGATAGTATTTTCTCAGTAAATATTCACCAAATTATGGTGAGTGAACTAACCACAAGGAATGACAGGAATGTCTACTGTGCATATAACAGTTCCAAACACTCCCTGAAAGTTATACTTCTTTAAGATGCAGAAGAAAAGAAAACAGAATCAGAGTTCAGGAAAAGACTAGCCAATGGCCAATTCCATGCTCCACCATCACAGCAGTTGCATCAGGGTCTATGTGAAGCACTTCACACTTAGTGACCTATTTTGTCCTTACAACAGCTCAAGGGGTTGGTACTGTTAGTTACCTTGTAAGACAGATAAAACTGAGGTACATAGAAACAGAATTCTCAGTTACCTACTCTACCTCAGTTCTATATTCTATACTGCCTCCCTGGTGAAAATTATTTATTAATGGATAAATTGTCAAAGTCTCCCCAGCATCTACATACCCTGTAATTCTCAAAGCTCAACAGTTTCACATAAAGTCCTCCAAGGAGATAATCACCTTTGAAAAGATGTCCTCATTTCCCACAGCAAAATTCCATCTGTAAAACACTTAAAAGTCATGTTTCCCTATAGGAACCTCTCCAGCACTAGACAAACCATTTAGCCTTTTATTCTCAGAATTATGTGGTTATCAGTGGATAAAATTGTGGCAACTGAGGAAGACTGAGTCCAGAAATCTATCTCAGTAAGTTATTAAATCACATGCACACAAAGCTAATAAACGAACAAAGAAACAAAACATGGTATCCGATGAAAATGTCTGTTGAAAATACCTGATGCTAAAAAATGTGCTCTATTGGGAAAAAAAGGATCAACCCTTTTGAGAGAGTCATTTCCTAGGCAGGTTGATAGGGAGTCTAGGGGTCCCCAAGGAGAGAGGGGTCTGGAATTCTCAAGGAGGAAGAAAGGACAAACTTTTTTCTTTCTCCACATTCCTTAGGATTATATAACAATAATGTATCCTGCCTAAGGACAGTCTTTGGATTAAACCTTCTGTTATCTTAAAATGTAAATTATGGGAATAGGTCTGCTGAGGTCTTTACAACCTCCAGACATTCTTTGGATTCATTGGAGAGTATATAATTTCATTGCTAACACTAGCAAGCGGGTACTCTTTCTTCCCCCTTCTGATGCCTATGTCAGAAGCTTTCTCTGTCTCCTTTATACTTTAATAAAACTTTCTTACACAAAAGCTCTGAGCGATCAAGCCTCATCTCTGGCCCCGGATTGAATCCTTCTCCTCTGGGGGCCAAGAATTCCGGTGTCTTCTTGTGATTCAACAACAACCTTTCACTTTCATGTAACTTGAAAATAAAAATCAAACTAAAAGCAATGAAACTTATATACTTTATTAAAAGAACATGTGAGAATGCTCTGATGTGCATACCTGAGGTGCAACTGACATTTTCTTCCTTAAATCATGAAGTCCAATGTTGGTTGTCCAGATCCCATCAATCCAAATGTCAGGTTCTTCAGGTTCTGACAATCTAAAAAGAGCAGTGATGAGGGAACTTTTTCCAGCTCCTGTTCTTCCCACAATGCCACGCTGTAAAGAGACCCAGAGCAATTAAACCCTGATTGTTGAAAACGAATTTTCAAAGTTCTATTATATGTAAAGTATAGTCTATAGTTTCTCAAGCATGGTCCTGGTGACATTTGGGTCCAGATAATTCATTGTTGGGGGGTCTGGGGACTGTCTTGCATATTGTAAGATGTTTGACAGCAGCAATGAACTCTACCCACTAGATACCAGATGCAACCCCCAAATTGTGGCAACCAAAAATGGCAGATATTTACAAGTGCCCCTCCTTGAGACCACCATCAACCCAAGCATATGTAATATAAACGTGAGTGATTTTATGCCTTTTTACAGTTTTATTTATTTATGCAGTTTTATTCAGATTTCCCAAAAGTAAAAGTGAAGTTGCTCAGTCGTTTCCAACTCTTTGTGACCCCATGGACTATGACCTACTAGGCTCCTCCATGGGATTTTCCAGGCAAGACTACTGGAGTGGGTTGCCATTTCCTTCTCCAGAGGATCTTCCCAACCCAGGGATCGAACCCAGGTCTCCTGCATTGTAGGCAGACGCTTTACCATCTGAACCACCAGGGAAGTCAGATTTCCCTGAAGGAATGCTTAATATGCTAAAAATTGTTTGTTTTCTGTGATTATCACATAGTATCCATTATGTGGTAGGCTACAAGGGGGAGACATATTTTGTGTGTGGTGTATGTGTATACATGTATATGTATGTGTGTAATTAACATTCATAAATAAAGCAAGAAGATAACTTAAAAAAAAATCTGCTGGCAGTGAAAAAACAGCAGTCTTCTAAGTGGTGCATAGGAAGTCAGTTTTTAAATTAGGTTTATTCCTACTGCCTGGGTAATCTGACTTTGAGAATTACACGGGTAATTGTACAGAGATGTCAGCAAGTCATAAGTGTTATACACAAACGATTACTCACTTTCTCAGGGATCTTTTAAGAGGCGTTATTCTTTGGTATAAAAATGAAATCACTTCCTGATATTAAATATCTTAATTACATTCTATCTTGAAACAACTTAAAATATAAAATAGACAAAATGCACATAATGAGATTAAAAACAACACTAAGAAAATTTTATATTTACATGGGACCTTTCATCAGAGCAGCACAAAAGGCAGTTTATTAAAAACTTAATACTTACAATTGAATTTTGGAAAAATAAAAAATATATGTCGTGTCAGTCTATTTATTAATACTAAAGCAGAGAGAAATTAAATGACTAACAATAAAGTGAAAGAATCTATACAGTGCAGGTTAAATGCTGGTAAGGAATAAAACTGCATTCAAATATGTATGTAGAAACTGGCCTTTTTTACCAATGAGTTTGAAAGTAAAAGAAAGTATTAGCCACTCAGTCTTGTCCAGCTCTTTGCAACACCATGGAATGTAGCCTGCCAGGCTCCTCTGTCCATGGAATTCTCAAAGCAAGAATAGTACAGTGGGTTGCCATTTCCTACTCCAGGGGATTTTCCTGACCCAGGGATGGAACTCGGGTCTCCTGCCTTGAAGGCAGATTCTTTATCATCTGAGCCACCAGGGAAGCCCAACTGCAAATTCCCTGAAGGAAGCTTCCCAAGAGATGATTTCATCTCTATTTAGAATCTGGAACTGATGACAGTGTAAGACATGCTTTTGATCATTTGTAAAACAGTACAATTTTAAAACTCAGCTTTAAATGGAACAACTAAATCTTTCTGAGCAATATAATCAGAATTCTTGGAAATTTTCATATTTTCTGAATTGAATCATATTTTCTGATTTGAATCTCTAAAGTGTCACATCTTAGTCTGTCAAATCAATCATGGCATTTCAAAGCAGAATTTACCTTTAAAGAGATTAAACATGAGAAAAAGCGGGTTTAGCTAATTTTATTATCTTACGAAGATAATACAATGTCTATAAGATAATTTGTTGTTGTTGTTTAGTTGCTCAGTCATGTCCAACTCTTTGCAACCCCATGGACTGCAGCACACCAGGCCTCCCTGTTCTTCATCATCTCCCTGAGCTTGCTCAAACTCATGTCCATTGAGTCGGTGATGCCACCCAACCATCTTAATCCTCTGTCATCCCCTTCTCCTCCTGCCTTCAATCTTTCCCAACAGGGTCTTTCCCAATGAATTGGCTCTTCTCATCAGATAGCCAAAGTACTGGAGCTTCAGCTTCAGCATGTTTTTCCAATGAATATTCAGGATTGATTTCCTTTAGGATTTACTGGTTTGATCTCCTTGCTGTTCAAGGGACTCTGAAGAGTCTTCTTCAACACCACATTTCAAAAGCATCAGTTATTTGGTGCTCAGCCTTCCTTACATTCCAACACTCACATCCATACATGACTACTGCAAAAACCATAGCTTTGATTATATGGACTTTTGTTGGCAAAGTAATGTCTCTGCTTTTTAATACACTGTCTAGGTTTCTCATAGACTTTTCTTCCAAGGAGCAAGCGTCTTAATTTTATGGCTGCAATCACCGACCACAGGGATTCTGGAGACCAAGAAAATAAAGTCTGTCAATGTTTCCATTGTTTCCCCATCTATTTGTCACAAAGTGATGGGATTGGATGCCATGATTGTTGTTTATTGAATGTTGAGTTTTAAGCCAGCTTTTTCACTCTCCTCTTTCACTTTTAGTCTTTAGTTCTTTTTCACTTTCTGCCATAAGGTTGGTGTCATCTGCATAACTGAGTTTATTGATATTTTTCACAGCAGTCTTGATTCCAGCTTGAGCTTCATCCAGCCCAGCATTTCACACGATGTACTTTGCATATAAGTTGAATAAGCAGGATAACAATATACAGCCTTGACGTACTCTTTTTCCAATTTTTAACCAGTCTTTTGTTCCATGTCCAGTTCTAACTCTTGTTTCTTGACCTGAATACAGGTTTCTCAGGACATTTTTTTACCTTATTTTAAACCCTAATCTGTATAATACAGATAGGCCATTCTCTGCACACAAACAGGTTGTAGTGTGTACATATGTGGCTCATATGTGTGTACAGGCAGAACTCGAAGATATTTTGGATTTGGTTTCAGACAACCTCAATCATGTGAAAATCACAAAATAAAGTTATATGAATTTTTTGTTTCTCTGTTCAAATAAATTGATGTTTATACTATATTGTAGTCTACTGTGTACAGTAGCATTATATATTAAAATGATGTACAACCTTAATTTTCAATAGTTTATTGCTAAAAGAATGCTAACCATCACCTGAGCCTTTAACATTAAAATACACTGATCACAGATCAGAATAACAAATATAATAATAATGAAACAGTTCACAATATTGCGAGAATTACAAAAATGTGACACAGATACATGAAGTTAGCAAATGCTGTAGGAAAAATGGTGCCAATATACTTGCTTGATACAGTGTTGCCATAAATGTACAATTTGTTTAAAAAATGCATTATCTGTGAGGCACAATAAAACAGATGTGCCTATATTTCTGGGTGTTCTCATACACAAATCAACACATATCAGGACACAAGTGAGAACTGTATCTGTGAGAATGTGTGTTTGTTCCCATGTTATCAGCTCCACTGAAACCGATCCATCTGTACAAACAGGAACATTTGTAGACTTTGGGTAAATGGACTGAGATATGTAGGAGCACCGAGGACTGCTCATAACCACAGGTCTGTGAACTCCATACTCCAGTGAGGAGAATAAAAGAAAAACAAAAACAAAAAAAAACGGGGGGACTTCCGTGGCAGTCCAGTGGTTAAGATTCTGTACTTCCTCTGTAGGAGGTGTGAATTCAATCCCTCATCAGAGAACTAAGATCCCACATGCTGCGTGGCCACAGGCCCCCCCCAAAAAGAAAAAGACAACTCAAAGAAAATCTGGCTCTGGCTATCCTGCCATTCAGTCATCAAAACTATAGTCTGAATGTCTTTTCTGGGTAACCAAAGGGTTTTACCAATTGCCCATGGAGAGGGTCACTAGTATCAGTAAGCTCACATTATTCAATCTAAAGACACTTGGAGGACTTCCCTGGTGGCTCAGTGGTAAAGAATCCACCTGCCAGTACAGGAGACATGTGTGCAATCCCTCATCCAGGAGAATCCCACATGCCACAGAGCAACTAAGCCCGTGTGCCACAACTATTGAGCCTGTGCTCTACAACACAGGAACCAAAACTACTGAGCCACAACTACTGAAGCCCTCACACCCTACAGACTGTGCTTTGTAACAGGAGAGGCCACCACAATGAGAAGCTCAGGCACACAACTAGAGGAGTCCCCGTTCACCACAACTAGAGAAAAGCCCGAGCAGAAACAAAGACTCAGCTCAGACAAAAATAAATAAATAAAATTATAAAGACACTTGGAGAAAATCTTATTTTATTTGCTTTGAAATGGCCACTTTCTGTTTTTCCAACCAGGTTTGTCTCTGATGATATCAACTTGTTACACATTTGCACCTGGATTTCTCTGCACACACCAAACTCAACATGATCAACACCCAATGCCCTACACAAAGCAACCCATTCCTCCTCTTTCCCACGTTACTCTCATGACTTCATTCCCAGCCTCAGGGGCTGAACTGTCCACCTCACTTCCCTGAGTCCAGCATGGTGCCAAGCCCTGAAGACTCTACCTTTGCAGTGTTTTATGACTCAGTTCCTCATTTTAAGAGCCACAGTCAGCACTGGAGTGCCAGGCTGCATTACCTTTTAAAAAACAAATTAAAA
Source organism: Bos indicus x Bos taurus (assembly GCF_003369695.1). Lineage (NCBI taxonomy): Eukaryota > Metazoa > Chordata > Mammalia > Artiodactyla > Bovidae > Bos > Bos indicus x Bos taurus. The sequence goes on from NW_020867667.1 coordinate 27,809, forward strand.
CAAACTTTATAATTTATAAAAAATATGTTTTATGATTATGATCCTTAATCATAATCAGTATAAATTTGAAAAATACATAATAGCTATACTCAGCACTCTGAAAAAAACATTTTCAAGATGATGTTTTTACTTTCTAGACTTCTGTATGTGTTCTTAAAGACACATGTTCCCATATATAAACAAAATGGGATTAATATGAACATATTGTTATGTGTTTTCATTTAGTATTTCATAAGAATATTTATTTTAATGGCTACAAAATATTACAGTATATGTGATCAATTAACAAACCCCCTACTTCTGGATATTTAGGCAGTTTTCAATAATTTGTTATTATAAATAACTCTGCTAAATATCCTTGAAGCTTCTTTTTTGCAAATACTCTCAAGGATTTCCTTCAGATAAATTCTCAAATGTGGAACTACTGAGAATCAAGTGTGAACATTTTCAGAGGAAGCTGTTAAGCTGTTAACCTACTCTCCAGAAATACGATACCATTTTCTACTCCCACTCAATTTCTTGCACATTCACAAACCCAAGTGTTATATCTTTGTTTTAATTGACATCAGTTTGATTCCAAAAAGGGGAATGACTTTTCCGGGACATTTTCCTGGAGGCACAACAGCTCCAGGCTCCCCACCTCCTGCATCTGCCCACTCTGGTCCTCAGGCTCTCACTTCTCAGATTAAACTCCCAAAGGCCACAGGCTCCGTGCCCATCACTCCACCCTAGGATGTTTCTTCTACAAAACTGTTCCCACTGACCTCTCCATCCTTCATGTGCACAAGTTGGCTTCCTTGGGGTGACTCGGGAGTTGTCAGGGTTGAACATGTAATTTTCTGCTGCACACCTGGTAGCTGATTTTCCTGAATTCTCTGCAGGTGCCTCGTTCTTCATTCACTGGATCAGGGCATCATGCTTTTGCTTATGTTGACTCCACCTCCTAAAGAACTTTCACGTGCATTTCTGCTGAATGCATCTCCACCAGCTGAAACCCTAACCACACATCACTAAGTCTGTCTCACATGCCTAAATCCTTGGAAATACTCTCCCTGTCCCATCATGTGGGCTTGTCCCAACCCTAACAGATGTTATGTCATTTTTGTAAAAAAAAAAAAAAACAAAAACTGTTATGTTATTTTTGTGAAAACCTCTAAAAAATTATGACCTCTTTCTAGCTTACAAAGCTAATATAGTCATTTTCTTGTTTCTTCAGATGAACTGTACATGTTGACAGCAGAATCTGTATTGGATTTGACTCATTTGTATTACCTATGGTGTCCTGAGAAAAAGAAGCTTCCATTGGGAACTGAGATTTTTAAATCAGGCCAGACAAATTTATGGAAAATCTATTACTGTATTATTTAGGTATATGATAAACCAGACAGAGAAACACAACAGATGGATCCTACAGCTATAGATACTTCAAATGGCCAACACCTCTTTTCTCATGGGATAGACAACTTGGGTATAAGTGGTTATGGTCATTTAATACCCAATGAAATGATGGCCATCTTTATCCAAGCAATTACTCTGATCCCTATGCTGGGTGTTTTACATGTCTTATCTTGTTTAAGTTGTACAACAACCCTACAGGTTACATCCTATTGCTTCCATTTTGGAAAAGAAAAGATTGAGGTTTAGTTAGATTAATTAGTCTGCCTGAAATGTCAGAACCCATAAGTCACAGGATGGGACTCAAATCCACATCCTCGGGCTCTTCTCCATCTGCTGATGGCCTGGCACCTTATCATGTCCCTCTGTGTAGCCAGAACAGAGAAACTGGGGAGAAGTCAGTGTAGCTGCAGTTAAAGGCACAGGCCTAACATAGAGATCCTATAGCCAGAGAGTTAAAGCATGATGTGGACACAGGCATGTTCATGGTGAGTGGGAGCAAGAGTGTGCCTGAGGTCAGGTGGGCCAGCTGTCAGCAGGAAGAACCGGCACCCACAGCCGGGCTGAGAGAAACCTGCAGCTGAGTGGGGCACATGGTGCCTGGGGAACAGACCAGACAGACCTCGTGCCCTGCTTAAGGAGGAAGATTCATATTTCATCCCATCAGGTGGTGAAAGAGCCATGCATACGCTCAGCAATCTCTGACTACCTTGCTCAGCAGTCTCTGACTCCAGTTCCAGGCAGGGCTGAGCCTGGGAAATTCCTCCTGTCCCCACAGAAGGCTGCTGTGGAGAAGGACAGACAGCAGGATGAAAATGGCCCGCAATGAAGACAGACTCCATGGAAAGATGCAAATAAATGCAGTAAAATCACAGAATTAGTTTATACTGTAAAGACCCGATTTATAGAATATAAACGTAAGTAAATCTGTAGGGTAAGTGGTACAGAGCTTTCTAGTGCCTCCTGCTCAGTCACAATAGGGGTTTGGGTGATTCATGAGCTCAGTTTCAAACTGTCAAAGGACATTTCTTGGAAATCACATGCTATCAGTTATCAAACCCTGCCCATGGGAGAGAAAGGACTTTACTAGGAGGTCCTGCCAATGCTGAGAAAGTGATCTGAATGGGCCTGAGACCCTGCATTTCTAAGAAGCTCCAGGAGATGCAGGTGCTGCTGCTCTGGCACCACAGTCTGAGTCACAAGGAATGAGGAAGCCCAGCAGGGGAAGAAGGACAAGCTGAGAGTGAAGGAGGGGTTTACAAGAAAACATTACATAAAAAGAGAAATATAGAAAACTAATATTTTTTGCACATTATAGAAAGGTCTAGTAAGCATCTGTAAAAATGTATTACCCAAGTAAGAGCCGTGAGCAAAAACAAACAAATCAATCTACCTCAAGAGATGGAAAATGCTTTAATATGGCCCAGGACTCTCCAAAATGATCAAATAAACCACAAATCATCTAAATGAAAAATGCAGCCCATGTTCAGAAATCTAACCAGGAAGCCTAGCATGCTATTTACCTCAAGCTGATTTTTTTTTTTTTTTTTTTTTTTTTAGTTTTTGGCTGTGCTGGGTCCATGGTTGCTTTGGGCAGGGCTGTCTCCAGTTGTGATGAGTGGAAGCTACTCCTTGTTGCAGTGAACTGACTTCTCACTGAGGTGGCTGCTTTTGTTGCTGAGCACAAGCTTTAGTAGTTGTGGCATGTAGGCTCAGTAGTTGTGTACGTGGACTCAGCAGTTGTGGCGCACAGGCTCAGTTGCTCTGCGGCATGTGAAATCTTTTCTCGGTTCAGATCAAGGATTGAACCAGTGTCCCCTGCATTGAAAGGTCGATTCTTCTCCACTGCACCACCAGGGAAGTCCTGGTTCTTTATTTTCACGTTGTCATTTCTTCTATGGATTAAAGTCCTGCATAGTACCTACTACACTTTCCTATTGATGGTTAACTTCCAGGAATCGTGACAGCAGCAGAGGAACGAGGGAAAGAGAATAAAGCCCCCCTTTCTGCTGAGCTGGGTTCACTCCCATGTCTCCTCCCACCCACGGCTGCTGCTGCTGCTGCTAAGTGCGCTTCAGTCGTGTCTGACTCTGTGCGACCCATAGATGGCAGCCCACCAGGCTCCCCGTCCCTGGGATTCTCCAGGCCAGAAACACTGGAGTGGGTTGCCATTTCCTTCTCCCACAGCAGCTTCTCTCAATCAAATCCAACGCCAAAGGGGGTGTCCTGGAGTGACAGGGGGTGGGGACCTGTGAGAGCAGGAGAGGAAACCTGGGATGTACACAGGTGGAGTGAAATGGCTTCATGAACATGCTGCCCGGGTTCATCTCCCCACACAGAAATGAAACTAATGGCGATACTATGTCAAGTTGCAAGTTATTTATTAATCATCTCCAAATTTAATTTGCCCTCAAAACATTTTAGAATCTCAATAATCCTATGATTTTCCAGGGTTTAAGAAAAAGAAATAAGAATCTCTTATGTCCCTAAGTTGTACTACAGAGTTTCTTATGTAAGTTAACAGAATTACATTTACAATGGAAAATCTGACAGACTCATTGCCTGAGAGTAAACAAACATCGCCCTCAGAGCTCTCAGGGACAAAAATTGTATCAAAAGCTGTGGTGAATGTTTTCCTGATAAGGCAGTTCACCTTCTTCCTGACCTACAGTGGAACTGGAAATAATTAGGACCAGCTTTTGCCCTGTGACTGACTGAAGCTGCCCCCTGGGCAGCATTTGGGATTAAGTTGAATATTTATTTTTTCATTTTCATGTTACAAAGCTACCATTTTAAATTACAGCTCCATTCCACTATATGGGTCTGGGGGTGGTAAGAGTTTTAAAGAGCAGTTCTTTTGGTTATTTACAGAGTTGTCTTCTCTGTGTGTGTTGGTTCCTGGTGGTCACACCTGTGTATTACTCACCCTCTCATCCAGCAATCACTCAGTACTCTCTCTGTGCTCTGAAGAATGCCACTTCCTAGGGAACATAGATGAAAAATAAGATGCTTCCTGATTTTAAAAAGTTTCAAGGTACTGTGACATACAGACTCAAATTACAAAGCATGTCACAGGTGCTATCTTTTAATTTAATTATGATAAAATTCACATAACATAATATAGATTTAACTACTTAACCCATTTTATTGACAGTTTGGTTTTCAGTACATTCACATTATTGTGCAACCAAGCTCGAGAATTTATTTTTTTGCCTCATAAAACTGATATACATACCCTTTAGACAAACAACTCCCCATCTCCCTCCCACAGTCCCTGGAGACCACCATCCTACTTCCTGTCTTTTGAATTTGACTGCTCTAGGAAACTCTCACATGAGTGGAATCAGAGTTTTCATTTCTTTTGTGTCTGGTTTATTTCATTTAGCAAGATGTCCTCAAGTTTTATCCATAGGCCAGAATTTTCTTCATTTTTAGGGCTGATAATATTTCATTGTAAGGATTTAGTTCCTTCCAACTTTTGCCTGCTATGACCACAGGTGTACTGTAAATGCTATGTTAAAAGAAATATATAAGACACTGTGGAAGAATTGAGAGTCTCTAAGACGCATTAGAGATGCCTCAGAAAATGAGGCGGGAGAAGGCAATGTCACCCCACTCCAGTACTCTTGCCTGGAAAATCGCATGGGCGGAGGAGCCTGGTAGGCTGCAGTCCATGGGGTCGCTAAGAGTCGGACACGACTGAGCGACTTCACTTTCACTTTTCACTTTCATGTGTTGGAGAAGGAAATGGCAACCCACTCCAGTGTGTCTTTCCTGGAGAATCCCAGGGACGGGGGAGCCTGTGTGAGATGCTGTCTATGGGGTCGCACAGGGTTGGACACGACTGATGAGAGACTTAGAAGCACTTAGCAGCAGCAGAAATAGGAGAGACTTTCACCTCATCAGATGATGGAGGGGACGGGTCTCTCAGGTTGAGGGACATAGTGTACACTGGAAGCTGGGAGGACATAGCTTTGGGAGAAACCTACCCACAACCCGAGTGCAGGGGGTGTGTGTAAATCAGGAGACATCCTGGCTGTAGAGGCAGATGGGGCAAGGGCTTCCTACCACCTTGTCTGTTCTGGTTTAGTCTCTTCTTCAAGAGTCTGCCCTGGCCCCAGTTGAGGTTCCCAATCTGAGCATGAAAGGAACATCACCAGCGGACATGGATGCCGGCAGGTGCAGGTTACTAGCTCTCTGCCATTTCCAATGTGAATCTTCCCTGCTCCTTCAATTTGCTTTTGACTCTGAGCAAGTCTCTGGGCCCTATCTCCATCTGGGGCTCTGGTGCCTCACCCGTGACTGAGTCATGATTCTGGCTTTTCTCTAGTGGCTACGAGCTCACCCACAGCCTCTACTGGAATGGGCTTGGGGCTGTGCTGTGGTTCTACACCAGCAGCTCACCCAGGCCAGCAAAGTCAGATCTGTGCTTCAGAAAGAAGCAGTCTGCGGGTGGGGCAGGGCAATGGCAGTTCAGTGTCGGTGAAATGGAGGACAAGTCTACGGGAAGGGCTAATGAGAGAGGAGGAGGCGGCCACCAGAGGGCACCATGGGAGCAGGAGGAGATATCAGAAATACAAAGAAGAAAAAACGGAAAGGAGGAAGGCAGGGGATATTGGACGTTCGTGGAGGGGAGCCACGGCTGACTTCCCAGACTTAGTATGAATAATCAGGTGTCCTGTAGAGTGTCCTGGGTCAGGTTAAGATTGAGCCCTGGAGCCAAGGACCCATCTACCACCATGAGGGAGCTCACTCCACAGGGAAAAAAATCACTGGTATCCCATTTCATAGTCAGTTTCCAAGAAAGATTCACCTATGATGTCACTGATCTAATCTGCATCCATTAGGAACAGAGTCCCCCTGACACACTGACAAGGAAGCCAAGAGCAGATATGGTGCTAAATCTTTAGCTGGATTTTAAAAAGGCAAAATGAGTCATCCCAGTGCACCAGCCCCAAGCTTCCCATG